>NC_052571.1:5047094-5213706 GCF_016699485.2 Gallus gallus
TGTAGTCTACTGTCATTCACCACGTACCATCTGACTTCCTGACTGGCCATATGGGGGAGTTGTATGGGCTGTGTGCAGGTCTAATGATCCCTACTCTCTCCAGCTCCTGCACAGTCTTGGTAATTTCTTCTTGCCCACCAGGGAGTCTATACTGCTTTGTATTTGTGATCCGGCGCGGTTGTGGCAAACAAATAGGTTCAGTTTCTGCATGCCCCTTATGATTGCCTGTACCACCTGGATACTAATACATCTTTCCCTTAATCTGAACACTTCCATGTGTTTTGTGGAATCCGTTCTATGAGTCTAACTCCTTCCCTTTTAGGGGAGCGTTGGAATCTCTGACTGTTTAGTAACTGTTTCCTTAGTTGTAATAAGACCTGGTTAGGCTGTCCATCGATCTTTCGAAATTGAACTCCCGCCCTAATCAGGTCATTGAACATTTGCTTTCTTGAGACCCTAATGAGTCTGGATTTAATTACCTTAGGGGCACGTCTCCTAGGTCATGGTGGTGGATGGATGTCAGACTTTTCCACCACCATTCGGACATTGCACCTGGCCCGCAGGCCCTCTGTCTCCCCCAGATCTGCCACCAATTGGGCGGCCTGTTGTATTATGGCCTCTGAGGCCACTAGGGGATTCAGTACAGATACCAAAGTACCATACTGATGTGGTGGAGCTTGCTGCAGGATGAGGTCCCTCATTCCTGCTGAAAATTTCATCACGTCTGGGCTCTCAAAATCCTCCTCATAAATTGCCTCCTTCATGCCTAATTCTCTAATGTAGTTTTGCAAGTCCTCCATTAGAGGGCCATAGGCCGGTATTTAATGGTATATCACTCTTATTTGTCCATGGTGCATGGCATGCGGCCATTAACCATGGAATCAATGAATGATTTTCTTCATTATGTTGGACAGCTGCATAGTCTCTGCCTGAGGGCAGGATGAGTAGTAATGGATGCTAGTTTTGAAATCTCTGGTCCATTCACCACAACGCTTTCTGCCCCCATGTCATATAATCAGAGCAACCACGTGTCTCACTCCAATTTATAGGAGGGAGAGGAGGTTCTTTGATGTATGTATACCTGGCGTGAGATTAAGAAACAACGGTTCAAATGTTGATCCGACCAGTTTATTACAAATGTTTATAAGGGAGATGAAGAAAGGGGAGGACGGACACTATTGGGGTAATGGGGAAAGGAAGGCGAGCTATTGAAAAGATAGGAAATAGAAGCAAAGGAGTCTTCATAGGTACAAATTGGGGTGATGGGGAAGGGAAGAAGGGCAGTAGAAAAGATAGGAAATAGGAGCAAGGAGTCTCTATAGGGAGCAAGAGGGAGATAGTCACCACCATGGGTCCAGTGTGGTTCATAGTTCAGTCGTTGCTCTTCAGTAGAGGTGGGCTGTTGGGCGTTGTTCCATTGATGAGGATGGTGACCACCACGATGACAACGATGATGATGATCGCAGCACAAACTTATTTATAAGTCCAAAGTGGTTGAGTCAGCCTTTTGGAATGACAGTTTCTGGCTTTTGGATCTCAGCAGGAATTTCTTTTGTTCCTATCTCCCTGGCCTTGCCAACAGATAAGAGGGAGTATGGAGATGCCAACTACTATCTTGCCTTCACAAGATATGATGGTATCACCCCCTAATCTCCCATAGCAGACTTTGGTCACAGGACAGATCTTCCACCAGTAAGCAGTCCAGTAAACAGTCCTGAGCATTCCCTTGACTCTTGGGCCGAAGGCAAACAGCTCCAAAGAAATGCTTTCAAATGTAAATTGTCCAGATAGTGATGTTGATTGCCACACGGCAGCACCCACCACTCATCTCCTAGAGTCTTATCACTAGAAATACCTCAGGAAGCAAGCTTTGAGCCAGAAAACAAAGGATTCATACACCACGCTGGCACGCTCTCTCTCAGTTTTTGTCTAAACCATTGCAGTAAATCCATTAATTCAGCTGCCGTGTATGGATGATCTGTTACATATAGCGTGCTCTGGGCAGGGGGCCGCTGGTCAGGGGGCAGCCCCGCTGGCCTATCCTGCGGTTTTTTTTTTTGTTTGTTTTTTGAGTTACAACTGGTTGGATCTCAAAGGGATCTAGCTCTAGTGGAGCCTCAAGATCCTACCTTTTAGTGCTTTCATTTACAGAGTCCACTTCACGTGGATTCTCTTGTACAGGGTCCCCGGTGATTTGTAGAGAGATATTCCGGATTTTTTGTAGGGGAATGATAGGATTAGTTTTTTTCCATCTTAAAACTGCAACCTGTCTTTCCAGTTCTTCCATGCGGTCACACAATATTAGATTTTCACCAGTGAGAGCCGCTTCAGTTATATTTAGCCGGTTCAAGGCCATCAGCAGCGGCCACGCCACCGTGGAGGCAGCTAACTGTCGTTCTTGAGTAGTGAGTACGTTTTTGTTTAGACTACTGAAATACTCAGCCAGGCGGGCCGGGGACTCCTGAACATTTCCTCCATCCCGTAGGGGGCCCCATTTTTCAATAATACAAGCATTCCCGTGATATGGGGATCCTCGGAATCCCGGGATGAGCTCTGGCATAACTTCACTTATGGGGCTAGCCTTTCCCCGTCCAAACCATCCCATGAAATTGTTCAAAAATGTCATGGTAATTATTTTAAGAGGCTTATAATTGGGTATCTTTAAAGATATTTGGCTGCCTGGCTCGCCAAAATGTAGAATGAGCGAAGGCAATGACAGAGCCTTTATTTGAGAAATAGGCACTAGAGGAAAAGATATCAGAAAGGAATTGACTCACCCCTCCCGGGTAACAGTGTGGAGAGAGGGATGAGCTGAGGAATGTGACCCTCCCCTGTTTGTACTGTCGCCGCCGGAGATAAGGGCAGGGGCAAAAGGGGGACCTGCGCAGACTCAGACTGCACAGGAAGTATTGCAGAGACAGAAGGGGTGGCTCCAGACCACCCCCCCCCCCCGCTCCAGACACCCACACACTCACGTAGCCCACCCATTGGTTCAGGCTGTGACCCTGGAATTCCACTACAATAACAAATCTTCAAAACAACAGAGAGCTTATCTTTTGCTTAGCTGTAAAACATCCCATTTATTCCGTCTTTTGTTGTCTTTCCCAGAGCCTCATTATAAGCAAGTCAGCATTCAAAGAGGTCGAACCAACCTCTCTATCCCCCACGTCTCCCCCTTCTTTATTAATAAAAAAGGCATGGTTTAAAGCGTCTTGCATCATTTTCTGGATACACTGCAATAGGCAAGGAACAAAAATCAGAATACAGAAAAAAGCAATAAGACAAACTAACCCTACTTTTAACAAGTTTCGTATCCACACCCACAGGCCTCCAAAGAGGCCTCCAAATATATCCAACCCATAATTTCTTAACTCCATTCTGTAAATCTTGAACACTTTTATGTATAGATTTCGAATGACCTGACAGATTAATACAACACATACCATCGAAATACTGACACCCGTGACCTTGAGCTAACAGCAAGAATCATAGAATCATAGAGTCACAAGGTTGGAAAGGACCTACAAGATCATCTAGTCCAACCATCCTCCCATTACCCTTGCTACCACAAGCCACTAAACCATATCTCGTAGCTCCTCATCCAGACACCTCTTGAACACTGCCAGGGACGGAAACTCCACCACCTCCCTGGGCAGGCCATTCCAGCGCCTGACCACTCTCTGAGAGAAAAAGTTTTTCCTTATGTCTAACCTAAATCTCCTCTGGTACAACTTGCGGCCATTTCCTCGGGTCCTGTTTGTTGCCTGGGAGAAGAGGCCAAACCCCCTCCTCATCACAACCTCCCTTCAGGAAGCTGTAGAGTGCAGTGCGGTCTCCCCTGAGCCTCCTCTTCTTCAGACTAAACAATCCCAGCTCCCTCAGCTGCTCCTCATAAGGCCTGTGCTCCAGACCCCTCACCAGTTTCGTTGCCCTTCTCTGGACACGTTCCAGGGCCTCAATGTCTTTCTTGTAGCGAGGGGCCCAAACCTGAACACAGTACTCAAGGTGCGGCCTCGCCAGTGCTGAGTACAGGGGGATGATTACCTCATCACGCCCTGTCCCCACAGATGAGAAAAACACCTGCTGGCAAACTAAGCGGACGGTTACTAGATCTTGAGATGTTAACTGTGGTGTAGTTACACCAAGCAGAGTGATTTCTATAAGCAGCTAAACTAGAATTAACACACTTAACTAATGATTGGTTCTTTCTACTATAATTAAAGTACAAACAGTAGTCCATTTTAACCAATCCCTACAATTCCAGTTCTTGTGGTTCAAGATTGCTCTGTTGCAATCCATCCCATCCATCCCATCTGTTGACTACCATGTTGAAGGCTATCCCAAGAACGGAGCTTGGGATGGGCCATTTGTCTAGGGGTTGTCTCACCAAACATGTTGAGAATGGGTCCCCTGGTGATGTGGTTGACAAACAAAGTGTGTCTTGTCCTATCTTGTTGGCGAGGGTGACCCATATATTCTGTTTTGGTTGAGCTGGAATCCAAACCGCTGATGAAAGCACAGTGATCATGTTACAGCAGATGACAAAATGGATGGCCAGACCCATCGTGCTGGTACCCATCTCGGACCTGTTCCTTCGTCTTATGTCGAGCCTCGCATTTCTCATAGCGCGCTCTCTGACCGGTCTGCTTTTCAAGGGTTCCTGTTTGGACTCAGATATGAACGATCCAAATAATTTATTACAGGTTCTCACATAACTTATATACATTGATAAGTTTCCTTTTTTAGCTTTCCATCCTCCCTTACAACTTTCCCCTTTTTCGTTTATTAGCAAACTATTACCACACTATAAAATAATAGCCCTAATTACATTAATAGCATAATCATCATAATCAAGGCCTCGATTGATAACACGCTAAACATAAGAAAAGAGTTACATAGAAGGTCACGATTTTTTTTTTAGTCGATATATGCACACTCACACAGGCATCTATTTTAGACAATTCCATGAGTGGGAAATAGAAACTTCCTAAGCTAATGTATTATTTCTTATTGACCCCTGAGAGACGGCAAACCGCAGAAAGGAGAGAGAAGGAACATGCCAGCCGGCAGTGGATGCTATAGGCAGTGCCAGCAGGGCATCCCCTACTTCAAAGTGCACTTTCCCTCTCTCACCCACTGCAGACTCTCTCCCGCTTTTATTTTTCTCAGGGTCTGCAGGGTTTTTTCTATTTGTACTCCACATTCGCATGGCCAGTGCATGATAAAGAGCCCAGGTGGAACACCTGTTTGCAAAATAGAACAAACCACTAAGATTATATCTCTCTACAAAACAAAATACTCGCAGAAAGTATTTACAGCTATAGTCACTTACTCCCATGGTTTCTTACTAACCAAAGCAAGAATGTTGCCATCCTTAGTCACCAACATATCACTGACTGACCCCACATGTCCACCGTCCAGTTCCCTCCCCCAGACCTTCTCTTCCTGCACAACTGAGGAAGCACTAGCGGTGTGAGCTAGTTGTTCCTATTTCCCTTGATCAAGGGGAAGTCCTACCGGACATGTAGTAAATGGGGAGTCAGGGGATAACATTGCTAAACAGAGAGTGTTCTGTCCGATGGTGTTGGCAAGCATCACTCATACATTAGTCTTAGGCTGTGAAGGTACCCATATAGCATTCACGATGATGGTGCAGCAGATGAAGGTGATGCCATTGACCTGATTCCAGATTCTTTACTAGTACCATAGTTTTTCCATTAATATTCACTCTTTCCTTGTTAACTGAAACGAAATGAGGGTTATCGGTGGTCCTCTGTCATCACATCCTCGTTTTAAAAACTTCAATACATATGTAGCTTTAGCAAGCCTTTCTGCTGAAAGTGCCTTCTCCATCTCCTCTTTTTGCTTAAGTAGCATAGTTTTAAGGGTGCTATGGGTGTCCTCAACTATGGCTTGTCCTGTGGGCGAGTATGGTACATCTGTGAGATGTTTAATTCCTCATGATTGTAAAAATTGTAATATTTTCTGGGATATGTACCCTGGGCCATTATCTGTCTTAATAGTTTTTAGTACCCCAAGAGTTACAAAGGCCAAGAGAAAATGTTTGCAGATATTGCAAGCCTTTTCTCCAGTATGAGCTGTCGCTGCTATGGCTCCGGAAAAGGTATCCACTGGCACATGAACATATTTAAGTCTTCCAAATTCAGGGATGCATTTGACATCTGTCTGCCATAATTCCAGAGCTTTTAGGCCTCGGGGATTAACCCCATAAAATAGAGAAGGTGTCATTTGTTGGCAGTCGGGGCACGATGCAATTATCTGCTGTGCCCGAGTTAAGCTAAGGCCATAAGACTTCTGCAGCACCTTAGCGTTCTGGTGAAAAAAGGCATGTGACAGTCGAGCCTGTTCAAATGAATTGGGAAAAACAGTAATACCAGCTAACTGATCCGCATATCTGTTTCCTTCTACTAAAGGTCCTGGCAAAGCAGTATGTGATCAAATGTGTGTTATGAAATATGGTTCCCGTCAGCAACTAACTAGAGACAAAAGAATATACAGAAGCACGAACAGTTGTTAATTCGAAATGTCTCTTAGATACGAACCTTCTATTCTTGTCACTATTCCTGTAACACAGGCTGAATCAGTGATGATGTTAATTGGCCTGGGCCACTTCTGAGATACTCTTACAACTGCAACTAATTCTACAATTTGTGAATAGCCCTTTATTGTCTGAATATCCGACTGCCATCGGCTGGATGTGTCCTGCCAGACAGTTACCGACCGACCTGTTCTCCCTGACCCATCTGTGAATACAGTCAAGGTGTCTAAGGAAAACATTTTGGCATCTCCTGTATAATAAAATGCATTTGTAACAAGTTATGCCCCGGTGGGTGTATTGATGTCACCCCGGTGAATCCCTCCATTGCTACCTGAAAAGGCAATGAACATTGGGACAGCCATTGGAACATGTTTGTAGGCACAGGTAACGTAATTATTGAAGGATCAGACCCGCTCAGTGACAGCAACCTTTGTTTTCCTTGCATAACAAGAGCGGAAATCACTTCAACTTTTGTAGTGATCATTTTGGAAAACTGATGAGGCAAAAAGATCCATTCCAGTATTAAAAGAGGATCATTCAAAGTATTATCCCACTGAAAGAGGAGAACACAAGGTTGGAAATCTGGATCTAGTACTATTAATTGAAACGGAAGGGCAGGGTTGTATCGCTGAGCTTGCCTGTGAGACATAGTTGTGGCAACCTCCTGCAAAGCTTGTCGCACTGCAGGTGTCAGTGATCTTTTAAAATTTAAAAGCTGGATTGCCCTTTAATAATTGAAACAACGGGTGCAAGTTTTCATTAGATGTTCCCAGTAAAGGCCTGATCCAATTTATAGTCCCAAACAGCCCTTGCACATCATTTAGAGTTTGAATATCTAAATCCGGTGTAAGGCATTGTGGAATGATAGTCTGATTTGTAATTCGCCATCCCAAATACTTCCATGGTGAACTCTCTTGGACCTTTTCTGGAGCTACCTCTAAACCACAGCTTCTTATGCTGTCAAAGACTACAGCCACAGCATGCTGCATTTCTTTAGTTGACTTGGTTGCCACAAGAATGTCATCCATGTAATGATAAATAACAGCATTAAACAGTTATTCCCTCGCAGGGGTTAAGGCTCTGGCAACAAACCATTGACAGATTGTAGGGCTGTTTTTCATGCCCTGAGGTAATACCGTCCAATGATACTGCTGGGTTGGTGCCAATGCATTTACAGAGGGGATGGAAAATGCAAACCTAGGAGTATCATGGGGGTCCAGAGGGATGGTGAAAAAAAAAACAACAATCTTTTAAGTCAGTGGTGGGCCAGGTGCCGTGAACAAGCACAGTCACATTATTGCCTGTGTCTAAAATTCCTGAAATGTTAAACTTCTATGTGGGGGTCTCCGTTGATCCAAACCCTGCAGCCCCCCTTTCCACGGGCACAGTCAGCACCGGCTGTGCCTGAAAATAAATCAGTTGAGCAATACAAGTGCCTGCCAGTACTTCACATCGGGGCATGGGTGTCCAGACCATAATTTTAACCTCTCCAGTACAATCAGTGTCTATAAGTCTGAGTAACACAAAAAGACCTTGCATTGTGGCTGATGAATGTCCTAATAAGGAAAGAGCTCAATCTGTTTCACAACGGCCCATTTACCCCAGTAGCCACTGCTTGCACTGTCGTGGAATCAAGGGTTACTGGTTCTGAGGTGGCCAGGTCAACTGCAGCGTTGCCACGGGTCCTGGCGTATAATCGGGGGATGGCAGAATCGATTGTGGTGTTGAGATCTGCACTGGGGCTACTTGTGTCGTCGAGTTCCGACCCCCGCCGCGCGCCCCGACCCCCGTTTCCCTGCTTGATTTGGCCGTCCTTGCTAATGCGAGAATGGCATTGTTTCGCATAGTGTCGTCCTTTACGACACCTCGAACAGACTCCCAGTACCTTTTTATTAGGACAATCTCAGCTTAAATGACCTGGAAGAAGCGGAGCGGCAGGTGGCGGGGGTGAGGCGGAGAGTGGCAGCGTCACGGCGAGCGGCAGCAGCGCGGTGAGCGACGGGAGACTGCGACCGCGGGGCTGCGGGTGCCTCGCAGCAGCGGCAGCGGCGCTCTCCGGGTACCGCGATTTTTCTTCTCCCCGGCTGGGTGAGGGGTTGGAGTCGCGGATCGGATCCGGGCAGGCGCCGCAGACTCTTCCGAGCCTGCCGAACCCGTATGTTTCTTTAAAGTCTCAAAAAATAGTTCTCCACGGCCCTAAAAGACCTTGCGCTACAGTATCTGAGCGAGTAGCAGCGTCCCAGAGTTTCAACCTCGCTCGGTCCCATTCTTTTTGTTCCTTGGACATATCACTGCCCCCATAGTTCCCCACTGCTCACCTCTGTGAAGCAGAGATGATGATGCTGCGCGGCTGGTCTTGCTTCCTTTCAGCAGACCTGATGCTGCTTCCTTTCAGCAGTCTTGAGTTCAGTGGGGCTTGCCACTGGTCAGCTGAACACCCATCAAACTGTCAGGTCCCTTTTCTGGCACCAATTGTTGCATGCTAGCAACATGACACAGTGTTCTCATGCAAAAGATTCTACTTTATTTTCCCAAGTAAGGTTTTTGTATTATAACACATGTATTCAGTACTTTTCCACTTAACAATTCGTTGGCTAAAAAGCAAGCAGGTTTCATAACAAATCTTCATCACAACAGCGAGCTTATCTTATGCTTAGCTGCAAAATATACCATTTATTCCATCTTTCATTCTCTCAGAGGCCGATTTGAAAAATTAGCCTTTTCTAGGCAGCTAATGAAATAGCTCCTGCAACAATATTCTGTTCTACACAGTATCGGAAAATATTTAAATGACATAATTTTGCCACAGCTCTCTGATCAGATCTTACACAAGATGCTTCATCCAGTTCGTAAGAGGAAATAAAGGAATGAATGTTCTAGTTTTATTTTTATGATCCTTGTGAAATATTTGAATAGCCTGACACGTTGGTAACAAAAGGACAAGTGTGATGCTGTAATGAGATGAGGCTAGCTAGAGGTCAAGCCAGATCTGTTTGAGCAAACAATACCAGAATACAGAAGGAAAGCAATGATGAAGACACTACAAGTATAATACTCTTGAAATGAGTACTTCTCAGATGTTTATCTATTTTTTTTTTTCCAATTGCAGAGACTTGATATGAGGTGCTGAAGCCTTGTTTCATTGATTCAAAGAGACTGGACCTAAATGGCGCAGCATGACTTTGCTCCAGCCTGGCTTAATTTTCCTACTCCATCATCAACAAAGGCATGTTCTTTGCCATTCTTCTGATCAGACAGTTTCAATATTAAAGAAGTTTAAGTGTCATAACCTCAATCATAATAAAAATACATATGTTTATGTATATGACAAGTGTGATAACAGATGATATACATTAAATCTCGTTGTCACAATTTATATGGTTGAATGTTGGTTTTCAAGCTCATACCTCCAGGAAGGTGTTTCTGCTTGAGCAGCTGAGTTCAAGGAAAGAAATATTGACATATTGTCAGAGCTGTTTTTGGATTAAAATTTTCTTTGTCAGTAGTGTAAAATGAATTACTGTATTGCTGGAAGAACTGAGGCATGTACTTGATGTTCTTGCCTCTGATTTTTGCTTTGTGTTCTGTACATTTTAGATAATGTTTTCCTTATTTCATCATCCAAGTGATATAAATTAAAAAGTGCTTTTAAAAATAGACCTTGTGAAATGTCTAATCATTTTTGTCTAGACTATTCCATGTATAAAATGGGGGTTGTAGTTTGAGAACAAGAAACGGCAGTTCCTAGAATACTTGGAAACAATGACTTAGAAAGTATTGAATTTGTCTCTCTTGTATCTACGATTATGAGAATGGCATTGCCTTGCTTTAATGTATTTAAGTTTCTTGCTGTCTTTCATGCCCATGGAAAATATTTAGCCATTATGAACTTTGGAAATAGGCTTGCACTATTGTTCAGTGCAGTCAATATTAGTTTCTTCCATTGCTTTACTTATGTATCTACATACACTTGCACACATGCATTTTTTTTTAATTCGGGTCATTGAATGTCCTTACTGCTGAATTTATCTTTTTTGTATTCTGAACTAGCCAGCTTCAGTTTAGTATAGTCTATCAGCAATTGTCAGTTGCTGTTAAGATACTGTCAAGCTCATCTGTTCCTAGATGGTTCCTGAGATCTGCTAGTTTCTATTTTATTTGATTTCTGAGATGGTCAATTGTTGTCATTTAACCCAGCAAGCAAAGTTTTTTTTCTTAGTTTGTTCACATTTCATTTGCTGTTTTTTCTTAATTTAGCATCTCTTGTATTGGTTCATCTGGTAAAACATGCCCTTTTCTGTTTCTGTACCTGCTGAACATGATTAATCACTAAAAGTAAAAAGGAATTTAGTTCCTGTTGAAAAGAGGATGGTTCTGTGACTCTAGAACTTCCTTTGTTATTTCTAGTCTGGCATAACTGTATTTTTTAGAAAACTTGTCTGGAATTTCTGTTGAGTTTAATGTTAATTGGGTCCCCAAGCAGCAGAAGCCCCCCCGACAAAATCCCCTCAGTTTTCTAGTTTTTTTTATATGACCTATGGTATGGAATCATAGAATCATAGAATGGCCTGGGTTGAAAAGGACCACAATGATCATCTAGTTTCAACCCCCCTGCTATGCGCAGATTTGCCAACCAATAGACCAGGCTAGACTGTCATTTTCAAAGGTCGAGTGGTAATGGTGACGATGTCTCCCTCACCTCCTACTCTTTCAGGACTTCTTACCCTCCTGGGCATTGGTGTCCATAATCTTATTGGGGATCTCAGCCCTCTCTCTGGATCCCCTGTATCTCGGAGCCACTCCTCTGGACCTAGGGGCGGTTTCACTGGACCTTCTTTCTCTACTTTCTTCATCCTTCTCTTTCTTCCATTCTAAATGAGTCGACGTTTGTTTTATTTTCCTTGCTGTTACAGGGGCAACTGACATTGATTCTGGTGCCTCCTGTGATTGATCAGGTTGGTCAGTTTCGACGCTCTTACTCTCCAGCTGGCTCGGAGTCTGTCTTGTTCAGCTAGGAGGGAATCTCGTTCAGCTTCGAGGATGAGTCCTTGAGCCTGAATGTGGGCTCGTTCGGTTTGGAGACTGAATATTTTGAACTGGAAGGTGTCTCACTCAATTTGGAGGGTGTCCCGTTCAGACTGGAGGATGTCTCACTTGGACTGGAGGGTGTCTTTTTGAGATTGAATGCTGTTGAGTTTGGATTGAAGGGAGTGTCTCTCTGTTCGTAGGAAGTGTCTCTCAGTTTGAAGACTTTCCTTCTCAGCTTGGAGACTCTCTCACTAAATCTGGAGATTATGTTTCTCATCAAGAAGACACTCTTTCTGGACCTGGAGATTCTCCCTATCAGCTTGGAGACACTCTCTTTCAGCATGGAGACTCTCTCAATTTCAGAAACTCTCTCCCTCTCTGGGATAGTATTGAATAAGGCCTGATAAGCATTAACCAGGCCCCAAATCATTTGTGCCTCCTCAGATCTGCCTGAGCTACAACATCCCTGTCTCAAATATCTGCTTAGGCTCTCAGGATCTTGCAGCTGTACAGGAGTAAAGTTCCATGACACCAAGGATGTCCATCTCTCCAAAGTTTCCTCCAAGTGCCTCCACACTCCCTGCCACTCAGTATTCTCTGGCTTTGGGGAAGGCTTCTCCAAAATATGATAAATACCAATACTGAGTGAAATGATGAGTAGTGCATTCAGGGAGATTAACAACATGATCAGATGAGCATTCAAAAACTGCATAAATGATTGAAGGGAAAGACAGGGAGCCTGCTTAAAAACCATAAGTTCTGTAAAATTAGCAACTCCCTCTGGAGTTGTATGCCACATTGTATTCAGATACCAGGTAGGTATTTCCGTCAGTTTTTTCAATTGATTATATATACCTATAGCTCCATAGAGCAGAGTGGCAAACTTAACTAAGGCCCAGTATGTTCTGAGCATTAAGAAAGAAAAAACGATGGAAGCAGTTTTACAAGAGGAAGCATTTTTATTCCTCT
The DNA here is from genome assembly GCF_016699485.2 of Gallus gallus. NCBI lineage: Eukaryota > Metazoa > Chordata > Aves > Galliformes > Phasianidae > Gallus > Gallus gallus. The sequence goes on from NC_052571.1 coordinate 5,059,651, forward strand.
TTACAGAAGCAAGATAACAGTGCTCAAAGTTTACAAATATCCCAGAATATTGGCAGTCCGCCTGGACTTTCAAGGTCAAGTTTTCATTAAGCACCTGCAATAGAGATAAAATTTCTAATGAAGCTCTCCAAGAGCAGAGAGAGATTCATTCTTAAAGCCAAAAAGCGGCCTATTCCCGCATTCTCCAACAAGAATGTCAACGGTTAACTGGCTGGTTCGGCCCAGTTCCGTTACTAGCGGGGTGGGGGAGGGGAACCCAGAGATCCCTGGATCCATGCCCCAGAAAGGGAAAAGGGAAAAAAAAAAACAAAAAAAAAAAAAAAGGAAAAGGGTAGAGAGATGGGCCTAAAAACAAAACAACAGCAATGATCTGAGGAGAAACAAACTAATTTACTAAATAATGGAATGCAAGATAACACACAAAAATACAATATAATACAATATAATTAGAAATGAAACTAATAAATCAAATTAAATGAGAGAGTGTCTTAAAGCTGAAGGCCTTACTGTGACGAGACGGCACCCGCAACAGAGACAAGACAGATGATCGAAAAGGACTGTCAGGTGACCTACAAAGGCCTTTTATCTCTTCCCTTCTGAGCCAAAATGATAACAAAACTGTGAATATTCCTCTGGGGGATGTAGTAGTTCTTCTCTTCTGGGACAGGTACCCAGACCTGGAGCAATAAGTCTTTAACTCCAAGTGTACTACATGATGTTATGATGTGGAGTACTGATAACCAAACACCATAAAAACATGACAGTTACCTTTCTGATGTCCTTTACAATGTATAATAGCCACGCTCTTTGGTACACTGTGCTGAATTTATTTTCCTTGTGTGCGAGCAATCCTCGCTCCTTCCGGATGGTACGATGTGTGTGTACCACCCCAAATGCATATTTAGCATCTGTCCATATATTTAAGGCTCTTGTCAAGGCAGTTATTAGAGCTTTCTAAATGGAAGTCCCCACAGGTAATGGTTTTGCCTCGATTACCTTGTCAGTAGTAGTTGCTGCATATCCTGCCTTATGGTTTCCTTGTCTCACAAAACTGCTTCCGTCAATGAATCCAGGAATCCTCAGCATCGACCAATAGTTCATAATAGAATCATAGAATGGCCTGGGTTGAAAGGGACTACAATGATCATCTAGTTTCAACCCCCGTGCTATATGCAGGGCCTCCAACCACTAGACCAGGCTGCCAGAGCCACATCCAGCCTGGCCTTGAATGCCTCCAGGGACAGGGCATCCATAACCTCCTTGGGCAACCTGTTCCAGTGCATCACCACCCTCTGTGTGAAAACCTTCCTCCTAATATCTAACCGAAACCTCCCCTGTCTCAGTTTAAAACCATTCCCCCTTGTCCAATCATTATCCACCCTCATAAACAGCTATTCCCTTTCCTGTATATATGCTCCATTCAAGTACTGGAAGGCCACAATGAGGTCTCCCCAGAGCCTTCTCTTTTCCAAGCTAAATAAGCCCAGTTCCCTCAACCTTTCTTCATAAGAGAGGCACTCCAGCCCTCTGATAATCTCAGCAGCCCTCCTCTGGACCTGCTGCAAGAGCTCCACATCCTTCTGGTACTGGGGGCCCCAGGCCTGGACGCAGTACTCCAGATGGGGCCTCACAAGAGCTGAGTAGAGGGGGACAATCACCTCCCTCTCCCTGCTGGCCACCCCTTTTTTAATGCAGCCCAGAACACAGTTTGCCTTCTGGGCTGCAAGTGCACGTTGCCAGTTCATGTCCAGCTTCTTGTCTACCAGGACCCCCAAGTCCTTCTCCGCAGGGCTGCTCTGAAGGAGATCATCCCGCAGTTTGTATAAATACCTGGGATTGCCCTGACCTAACTGCAGCACCCTACACTTGGCCTTATTGAACCTCATTAGGTTCTCATGGGCCCACTTCTCCAGCCTGTCCAGGTCCCTCTGCATGGCTTCCCTTCCTTCCAATGCATCGACTGCACTGCTCAGCTTGGTGTCATCTACAAACTTGCTGAGGGTGCACTCGATGACATCATCTGTGTCATTGATGGAGATGTTGAAGAGTACCAGTCCCAAGACTGACCCCTGAGGGACACTGCTTGTGACCAGCCTCCACCCTGACAAGGAACCATTAATCACAACCCTTTGGCTGCATCCAGCCAACCAATTCCTAGTTCATCGAACAGTCCATCCTTCAAATCCATACCTCTCCAATTTAGAGAGAAGGATGTGGTGAGGAACCATGTCAAAGGCTTTGCAGAAGTCCAGGTAGATGACATCCATTGCCCTTCCCCCTCCACCAAAGCCGTCACTCCATCATAGAAGGCCACCAGATTGGTCAGGCACAATCTGCCCCTGGTGAAGCCATGCTGGCTGTCCTGAATCTCCTCTTTGTCTTGTATGTGCCTTAACATATCTCCTAGGAGGATCTGCTCCATGATCTTCCCAGGCACAGAGGTAAGGCTCACCAGCCTGTAGTTCCCCGGGTCTTCCTTTCTCCCTTTCTTAAAAATAGGACTAGTTTCTCTTTTTCCAGTCACCGGGGACTTCACCGGACAGCCATGTCCCTTTGGTTAGTTTAGGTCAGCTGTTCTGGTTCTGTTCCCTCCCAGCTCCTTGTGCTCCACCCCATCCTGCTCCCCCCAGCCCCCTTGCTGGCAGGACAGTACAGGAAACTGAGAAACGGAAATATTCCTGGCTCTGTATAGCACGGCTCAACAGCAACTAAAACATCAGTGTGTCATCAACATTGTTTTTCCCCTTGTCATGGTTTTATTATTTTTGGTTATCAGTGTTCCACATCATAACATCATGTAGTGCACTGAGAGTTAAGGAGTTAATGTTCCAGTTCTGAGTACCTGGTTCGCAGAAGAGAAGAACAACTACATACTACATACCCCAGAGGACTTTGCATTATTCTGTTTCCATTTTCCATTCAGACGGAAAGATAAAACTGTTCGTGTATCACGAGATGTTCTCTCTTTTCCCTCCTGCTCGGCCTGGCTCTAGACCTCTTGCCTCAGCACTGTTCATAGAACTCTAAATTCTTCTTCCCACACCATACAAAGCATTTCACTACACAACATATTAAAAGTATTAGTACTAGAATCACTACTACTACAGCTATTCCTCCATTGAAGAGGTGTTTTAGCCATTTCAAGTCAGGCAACCAACTTGTCAGTGTGTCCCAGATTCCCAAGAAATCAGCCAATGATGTACACTGGGTTACCTGGTGAACTACTTGGGATTTTTTTTCCCATATGGTCTGTAGAACTTTTTCTACTCTATGGATCTTGTCCACGTAAGGACAAAATTGACTGACAATCATGCATACTCCCCCTTCTTTGGCTGTTTGTAAGTCTAAGGCCATTCGATTCTGTAATATTACCTTGCTAAGAGAGTTAACTTCTGTCTGGACAGCTGTTATGGCATCCCTAGTTGCATTCTCAATGTCTTCCAGAGCCTTTGATATATTTAATATTGTGTTCTGGAGATCTGTAATTCCCCAAATTGGGATAATTGCACTGAGGAACTTATAAAGTCCTGTATTTTTCTTGTATTTTGATATTGGCTCCACATAGTCCTCACTAACCCTGATGGGAGTTATTTTGGATGGATGCTTGTAAGGGGTGCTAAGAACTCTCCTATACAATGTCCTTTCCAATTTACTGGTACCAATTTTCAAGCTCTCCCACCAATGGTATTCCCCATCATTTTTACTCTTTTTACTCTTTCCAGAATACGATGTATCTCATTTGTATAATTAAGGTTATTTTTCCATCATCTTGTCATGTTGTACTAGTTTCTTTGCTAAATCTAGATTAATTCCAATTGGGGCAGGTAACAAATCTTGGATTAACATATAATTACATTGCAACAACTAATATGACGTAACTGGAGCTGAATAATTAAAATTGCATCCCATAATGTTAGTAAAGTTACAAATACAGATATTTGAACAATTACTCATATCTACAATGATACTACCTATGAATATGAACCTCATGAGAGGTTCTCATGCAAACACATCCTTTTCTGTCACGGAGTTATTTTCCAATATAGACAAGTACTGTTTTATGAGCTTCATTACGGTGAACTTCAAACGGCAAATATTTTGTTCAGTATCAAGACAAATGTCTTGAGCCTTGAGGGTATTACTTTCACAGATAAATCCTTGTTTTTCCCGTATAGCACATGAACTAACATTAACAGTTTGCCATCTGTTTCCATCCCTCTGGGCCCACACCCTATGTTATATTGGGTAGAGTATAGCCCCGTTATGGTTCAGTCCTAATGCAATGACTGGTATATTGGGTATATGGTGTATACCGAAGTCAGCAGCACAAAAAATGGTTCTTCCCCATTGGGCTCTAATGGCAAATCTTTGTAATAAAATGAGGTCCTTGATCTGAGGAAATTGCGGCAGGAACCCAAACCAAAACCCTCCTTTTCGTGGCAGTTCCAAAAAATCAATTTGCCATTGTTGCCCTGGAAGGTTCCCTTTCCCAATAGGCCCCACTTGTACCCTGGTCCTTGTACTAGGATCATACAATTACTTCGTAGTGTCTGTTCCCCAGTATGTTTTATTATGTTCCCTTAGAACCAATCTTCATAAAATACTAAAGGGCACAACAGTGTGCCCATCTGGGCATGCTCCCATCTGTCAGCTTGCTCTCTTCCCTTCTAACTCATTAATTAGATTCCTGTCCTCCCAAAAATATTTTACAAGTTCTGACTCAGGTTCAGAAATGTTAAGTTTACCGTCTGGAATTAAAGTCAGTTCACCAATTCCTTCTCCTTCAACTGCCTGTTGTGCCTCCTGATCCACCATCATATTTCCAGTTTTCCATACAGTGTTACCTTTCTGATGTCCTTTACAATGTATAATAGCCACATTCTTTGGTAGGTTTACATCATGCTGTATTTGTTTTCCTTCTGTGTGAGCAATCCTTACTCTTTCCAAATGGTACTATGAGCGTGTACCAACCCAAAAACATATTTGGCCTCTGTCCATATATTTAAGTCTCTTATCAAGGCAATTATTTCAGCCTTCTGAGCGGAAGTCCCCACAAGTAATGGTTTTGCTTCGGTTACCTTGTCAGTAGCAGTTACTGCATACCCTGCTTTACGGTTTCCTTGTCTCACAAAACTTCTTCCATTGATGAATCCAAGAACCCTCAGCATCGTCCAGTGGTTCCTCCTGTAGGTCCGGCCAACTGTCATAGACAGTCTCCAAGCAGTTGCACGCTGCTGGCTCGGAGGTAGCTCTGCGTTGCTGTTCTGCGCATTCAGCAAATTGCTTCCTTCTTTCTCTTTGATCAGTTGAACTTTCTGTTGAGAAACTTGATAACCATTTAAATCAAGAAAATTCAGCAAACTCACAGTCCATTGCACACAGTCCTCTTTTTTTTTACTGTGGCATCCACGTACTGCAGTAAAGATCCACCTTGGAATGGAGGAACCCGTCTCAGGCTCACGAGTTGACCAGTTGTCAAAAATCATTGGGCTGTTCTCACAACCCTGGGTAACACTGTCCAGGTTAACTGAGTCTTTTCTCCATGTATTGGAGTTTTCCTGTTCAAAGGCAAATAACTTTTAGAATTTCTTCGACAAAACCAAGCAGAAAAAGGTGTTCTTCATATCCAGAGTGGTAAACCCCACCTACTCATTCCTTAACTTGGTTAATAAAGTGTATGAATTTGCCACCACTAGGTGTATATCTTCAACAATTCTATTAATTGCCCACAAATCCTGTACCAAACTATAGCTCTTGCCATCTGAATTTTCATCAGCAAAACTGGAGTGTTGTATTTGGATTCACATTCAGTTAGTATTACAATTGGAAAGATTAACGCAGAAAGAAGATGGGCATCACATTTGCCAGTCTCCAGTCTGCCAGGACATCCCTAGTTAGCCAGGACTGCCAAAGAATGATGGAGAGTGGCTTGGCAACCACATCCGCCAACTCCCTCAGCACTCTAGGGTGCAATCCATCCATCCCCATGGACATGTGAGCATCCAGCTTTTGGAGCAGGTCCAAAACCATTGCAAAAAACATCTTTATTAACGATCTTGATGAGGGGATTGAGTGCACCCTCAGTAAGTTTGCAGACGACACCAAGTTGACAGGGAGTGTTGATCTGCCTGAGGGGAGAAAGGCACTACAGAGGGACCTGGATAGACTGGATCGATGGGCCAAGGTTAACGGCATGAGTTTCAATAGGGCCAAGTGTCAGAGCCTGCATTTTGGTCACAACAACCCCAGGCAACCCTTTACTTTTACAGAAAGGGTTGTTAAGCACTGGAATAGTCTCCCTGAGGGAGGTGGTTGAGTCACCATCCCTGGATGTGTTTAAAAACCATTTGGATGTGCTCAGGGGCATGATTTAGTGTAGGGTTGTTAGAGTTAGGGTAGTTTGTTTAGATTGTGGTTGGACTCAATGATCTTTATGCTCTTTTCCAACCTGAGCGATTGTATGATTGTAACTTGGTGCCATTTATCCACCAATGTCCCATTTCCATGCAGTTTGCACACTGCTTTCCGTCCAGTGGGGGACCTTCCAGGCCCCCCCCCCACCTCTTCCTGAGGGGATCTCTGGGTCCTGCTCTAGTGCAGCAACAGTGCAGCTGCTGTTGTTCTTCCCAATTTCCTTACTATCTCTGTTCCTCAATCATTTTTTCCATATCGCTCACCTCTCTTCGGTCCTTACATCCCTATTACACCTTGCTCATCTTTGCCTTCTTCAGCCTGTGTCTTTCCCAAACCTCATAATTACAGAAACTACTAACAATATATTTCAGTTTCACCTCCTCCCCTCTGGAGGCTTCCAGTGCTAACACTGGGATATCACCCCCATCTCTCTCACTCCGAGCATTCTGCTTGGGGGGGGGGGGTTGTTCTCGTGCCGTGCCGGTTTTCTTTAACCCTTTCACCGGTTTAAACTTTTTCACTATTTATACCCTCAATTACACTTCCACATACCCTCATTTATGCTTCCATATACCATTAATAATTAAACTTTCTTATACCATCAAAACAGTTTGTCCCATTCCCTTCAAAACTCACAAATCAAACAATACAGTTCTTCAATTTCCACAAACACCCAGTGCTTAGTCTCATGATTAGAATACTCAATTATAAAAACTGGTTCTGTTACTTCATTTATGTTCCTGGTTTCTTATTCAATATTCCCCCTGACTCATTGGTGGCGTTTCTCCAGTGAGCCAAAATATAACCCAGAATGGTCTTTTCCAGAATTTCTTTTGACACCCTTTGTCCCATAACAGCTGTTTATCCCGGCCAGTCTTCGGTATTGGGTGAAAATCCCTTGTGTTTTGATAGGTAATGGATTCCACCTACTTCCCCAGGGCATGGGAACACTGAATTCCCTGGACAAGAGTCGTAACCAATGTCCCCCATCAAGACAAGAGTATTTTAAATAGGGAATGGAATTCCACAAGTAACATTTTTACAACACAACCATTCAACAATTACAGACAGTGACAATGACTAATACAGTTATTTATACAAGGAGCGAGATCCTGCAAGAAGCATTTTTGCAGCACAAGCACTGAACAATTACAGCAATTACTACAATGACTACCGTAGTTCCTATGACTGGCCAGAAAGAAAAAAACCTCAATTCGGACATTTGCTCCAAACGCCCTCCTGGGCTCTCAAGAGTCTGACCTCCCTATCAGTTCCTGTTGGGTTCCCTCGAACCTATGGGTCCTATATATTTGCTGTTCTGTTACTGTTTTCCATTCAGAAGGAAAGATAAAACTGTTCGTCTATCATGAGACGTCCCCTTTTTTCCCTTCTGCTTGGCACGGATAGACGTCTCACCTCAGCATTAGAGTAAGGCCTTTGGTTTTTCGGACACTCTCATTTTATTTGATTTATTACCTTCAATTCCAGTTATATTGTATTATATTGTATTATAGCGTGTTATCTTGCATTCCAATATCTTATTTAGTAAATTAGTTTGTTTCTCTTCGGATTGTCGCCACTGTTTTATTTTTAGGCTCACCTCCCTACCCTTTCTCCTTTTCCATTTTTCCCTTTCCTGGAGTGTGGGTCTGTGAGTCCCCCCGCTCTGCTAGTCACGGAACTGAGCCGAACCAGCCCGTAAACCATTCTTGGAGGAGAATGCGCACATAGACCACTTTTGGTTTTTAGAATGGATCTCTCTCTGCTCTCAGAGAGCTTTGTTAAAAATCTTATAAGTACTGCTGTACTGAAAACAAGACCTTGAAGTCCAGGCAGACTGCCAATATTCTGGGATATTTGTAAACTTTTTAGGTGCTGCTAGCTTGCTTCTGTAAAGAGGAAGACAAAAATGATTCTGCTTTCTCTTTTGAAACTGTTTTCATAGGGAGTTGTTAACTCTACAGAGCTTGTGGTTTTTAAACAGTCTCCCAGTCTCTCCCTTGAATCCTTTATGCATTTTTTGAATGCTCATCTAATGATAATGATGATCATATTGTCAGTATCCCTGAATGTACTCTTCATCAGTATCTTTATTTATAATATTTTGAAGAAGCCTTCCCCAAAGCCAGAGAATACTGAGTGGCAGAGAGTGTGGATGGACTTGGGAGAGACTTTAGAGAGATGGGCATCCCCGGTGTCTCTTTACTCCTGAACACCTGCAAGATCCTGAGAACCTAGGCAGATATTTTAGACTGGGATGTTGCAGCTCAGGCAGATATGAGGAGGCATAAATTATTTGGGGTCTGGCTTATGCTTATTGATCCTTATACTATACAATACTATACCAGAGAGAGAGGGAGAGAGTTTCTGAAACTGAGCGAGAGTCTCCAAACGGAAAGGGAGAGTCTCTGAGCTGAAAAGGAGAGTCTTCTAGTGGAGAAACAGAATCTCCAGACTGAGCGAGAGAGTCTCCAAGCTGAAAAGGTCTCCAATCTGAGTGAGATACTCTCCGAACCGAGCAAGACACCTTCCAAACCGAACAAGACACCCTCCAATCCAAACTACACAGTCTCCAAACTGAATAAGTCAAGCTTCAGTCTCAATGAGACATCATCCAAGCTGAATGAGACATCCTCCTAACTGAACAAGACAGACTCAGAGCCGAACTGGAGAGAAAGAGCACTCAAAATTACCAACCTGCTCAATCACAGGAGGCACCAGAATCGATGTCAGTTACCCCTGTAAGAGGACGAAAAAATGAAACGAGCATCACCTCGTTTAGAATGGAAGAAAGAGAAGGAGGGGGCGGAGGAAGAAGACACTGTAAGAGAAGAGGAGGAAAGAGGTCCAAAGGAGTGCCTCCGAGATCCAGGGGATACAGAGAGAGGGATTAGACCCCCAATAAGATGAAGAGTAAGAAAGGATTCAGTAAAAAAGGGGTCTGCAAAAACTAAGGGTAAAAGGATTAGAAATGGCTTACAGAAGCAAATATGCAGAGGCCGCTAGAAGAATGGAATAGTAACAAGATGGGATTAGGACAATGCAGGGGTAGAAGAGATAAAGATGAGGGTGTGAAAACAGCTCAAGGATACCAGGCAAGGAGGTGATAAGGTGTCCCCAGAGTAAGTTAGAACTGGTTTGGGGGCTACCCCTCCCTCAGGGTCAGAAGTTTACAGCAAGGAAGACTATGAGCCTATGCAAGGAAGACTACAAGCCTTCATCCAACGACCACCAGAAGGAGACCCCCACTGCTCATGACGCACGCGTGAGGGGGAGGGACCGTATGCTAAAGAGTTCTCAGAAATGTAATGAATATGTATACGAATTCCGGGAAAATCATTTATTATGTATTAACTCTGCCTATATCTATACAAAGGTTTTGTCCTGATGGCATGCAAGTTAGGAGGAGCTATCCCCCTTGCATCTGGCTCTGTGCAGCGTTGATTAAAACATACCTGATTTATAACTACTTTGTGGTTACAGAGTTTGATTCCGTAAGTCAAGATCACGGTCACCAATGCCCAGGAGGGTAACAACAAGTCCCAAAAGAGTAGGAGGTGAGGAAGACATCGTCACCATCACTACACGAACTCTGAAAATGAATGAAATTCGAGGTTTGAGAAAAGACTTCTCATGGCAACCATTGTCACCTGGTTACTTTGATATTGGAACAATGGGGCCAACAGTGTGTCGCTAGATAGTAGAGAAGCTCGCCAACAGGGTAGCTGTCACGGAGTTATCTCTAGATCCGAGTCCATGACAGGGGTGCAAGCCCAGAGGAGACAAAAGAGAGAGAGAAAAAAAAACCTACCCTACCTTTTAACAGGGCGGTGCAGTTGGTCCCGGCCTATGAATAATGAGTTTGCGGACCTTATGCTCCGGGAGAGGGGTAGAGGGGGAAGGGTAGGAAGATAGCAGATGGGTCTAACAAAAAAAACAACGGCAACGATCTGAGGAGGAACAGTAATTTTCTAGATCCAACAAAATCAAACAAAATGAGAGAGAAAAGGGTGTCCAAAATGCGAGGTCTTACGCTAGTAGACTGCAGGGGAATCACGTGCTTTTCTCCACCAGGAACAAAGAGAGAGCGAGTCAGCAAGAGAGAGAGAGAGAGAGAGTGGCTGGTGTTCTGCCAGGAACTCCACCATTCTTCCTCTGCACGCCAGGTCCTCCGGGAATGCTGCTCCTCTCCTCCCCTCCCCTCCGAGAACCCACAATGCCCAAAAAAGGCAGTCCACAGAACCAGAACACTAACTCTTTAACTCCCACTCTTTTACATGATGTTATGATGTGAAATACTGACAACAAAAATCACAAAACCACAACATTCCACCCCTTATTCCACATCACTACATCATGCTAAACATGTATCTATAAACAAACAAAAAAAAACAACAGTAATTAACATGCATTACATGCCCATCTATATACATATATATACATGGAATCACTGACTGCACTCCCCCAGCATCAAATTCCCGTGTGGTACACACTGGACGTCCCCATATTTCTCCATCACTCAAGTGGACCCAGGTCCCTGGGCAAAAACAGTTCCACAGAGAGGTTTGCCCTTTCCAGAAGCTGGAAGGACCCAAACCTCTTTTCCCAACATGCTCTTTACACGTACCACAGGGACCTTCTCCCCCTCTACAGTATGTAGGGAGCTGGATTGGGTAGGACCATCACGACTGACGGGTCCTCAAGTGTTGACCAACCAGGTGGCTTCTGCTAAATGTGTCTCCCATTGCTTAAATGTTCCACAACCCATTGCTTGCAACATGGTTTTTAGCAACCCGTTGTAGCACACAATCTTACCAGAAGCTGTTGCATGATAGGGGATATGATAAATCCATTCAGTGCCATGATCTTTGGCCCAAATATCCACAAGTGAATTTTTGAAATTAGTTCCATTATCTGACTCATTTTTTTCTGGAGTGCCATGTTGCCACAGGACTTGCTTCTCCAAACCTAATATGGTGTTTCAGGTGGTAGCATGGGGTACTGCATATGTTTCAAGCCACCCAGTGGTTGCCTCCACCATGGTAAGCACATAACACTTACCATTAGGAGTTCGTGGTAAGGTGATAAAATCAACCTGCCATGCCTCCCCATATTTATACTTTTGCCATCGCCCTTCCTCCCAGAGAGGTTTCATCCTCTTGGCTTGTTTAATCATGGCACGTGTCACTGTCATGGATAACCTGTGCAATAGCATCTATAGTTAAGTCCACCTCTCGGTCTCAAGCCCACTTATATGTTGGGTCTCTTCCTTGATGGCCTGAGGTCTCATGGGACCACTGAGCTAAAAATAACTCTTCCTTATTCTGCCAGTCCAAGTCTATTTGAGCCACCTCAATTCTGGCAGCCTGATCTACCTCATTGGTTATTTTTCTGTTCTTCCGTAGCCCGACTCTTGGGCACATGAGCATCTACGTGACGCACCTTTACCACCATATTCTTTATTCGGGCAGCAATGTCTTTCCACAGTTCAGCAGACCAAATTGGTTTACCTCTCCGTTGCCAGTTATTTTGCTCCCACTGCTGTAACCACCCCCATAAGGCATTCGCCACCATCCATGAGTCAGTATAAAGATAAAGCACTGGCCACCCCTCCCGTTCAGCAACATCTAAGGCCAATTGGACAGCCTTTACCTCTGCAAATTGGCTTGATTCTCCTTTTCCTTTAGTGGCCTCTGCAACTTATCGTGTGGGGCTCCACACAGCAGCTTTCCATCTGCGATGCTTCCTGTCAATATGACTCAATCTGTCTGTGAACAGGGCATATTTCTTTTCATTTTCTGGTAGTTCATTGTATGGTGGGGCTTCTTTAGCACATGATACCTCCTCTCCTGGTGATGCTCCAAACTTTTTACCTTCAGGCCAGTCCTGAAGGTAAAAAGTCCAGGATTCCTGGACGACTGAGGTTCCCCACTCGAGCTCGTTGTGTAATCAGTGCAATCCACTTGCTCCAAGTGGCATCAGTAGCATGATGGGTGGAGGGAACCTTTCCTTTAAACATCCAGTTCAGCACTGGCAGTCTAGGTGCTAGAAGGAGCTGTGTTTCAGTGCTGATTACTTCAAAGCATCCCGCATCCCCTCATACGTGGCTAAGATTTCCTTCTTAGTTGGAGTCACTATTCTGACCCCCTGTACGCTCAACTCCAAAATCCCAGAGGTCAGCCTCAGGTCCCTCCTGAGGCTTTTTGCCATAGACTCCAAGTGGGACCATTCTCTCCAGCAGCAGTGTAGAGGATGTTCTTTACATCCTGTCCTGTCCATAATGGCCCCAGGTCCACGGCACGGGCTATCTCCTGCTTAATCTGCTCAAAAGCCAGGACCCCATGAAAAATTATTCTTCTTCCACGTCACCTGATAAAGGCAGCTTACAATGAGGTTTTATTTTGGAACATGCATTCTCCAAAAGCCCACTACGCCCAGAAAAGACTGTGCCTCTTTCTCGCTTGTGGGTCAAGACATTGCGGTGATTTTGTCAATCACATCTGCTGGAATGTGAAGATGCCCATTTTGCCATTTTAGTCCTTGGAACTGAATTTCTTGGGCACATCCTTTCACTTTGTTTCACTTAACAGTGGAACCACCACGCAGAAGACTTTGGATTATTTGCTCTCCTTTCTTAAAAAAACTTCCTGTGCTGTATTGCCCCACACAACGATGTCATCAGTGTATTGCAGGTGCTCGGGAGCACCGCCCTGTTCCAATGTGGTTTTGATAAACCCATGCGAATGGTCGGGCTGTGTTTCCACCCCTGGGGCAAACAGTTCCAGGTGTACAGAACACCCCTCCAGGTGAAAGCAAACTGTGGCCTGCATTCTGTGGCCAAAGAAATGGAAAAGAATGCTTTGGCAATGTCAGTGGTTACATACCACTTGGCTGCTTTTTACTCCAGTTCATACTGAAATTCTAACACATCTGGCACAGCAGTGCTCAGTGGGGCTGTGACTTCATTCAGGCCGTGGTAGTCTACCGTCAGCCTCCATTCTCCACTGGCTTTACGCACTGGCTATATGCGGCTGTTAAAAGGTGAGTGAGTTTTGCTGATCACTCTTGACTCTCTAGTTGACAAATCAACTTATGAATGAGGAGCAAGGAATCCCTGTTGGTGCAGTACTGCCGTCTGTGCACCGTTTTTGTAGCAATTGGTACCTGCTGCTCTTTTACTTGTAGCAAGCCCCCAACAGATGGATCTTCTGACATGCCAGGCAAAACAGACAGCTGCTTAATGTTGTCTGTATCTGCAACAGCTATTCCAAAGGCCCATCGATATCCCTTGGGATCCTTGAAATGCCCTCTTCTGAGATAATCTATACCGAGTATGCATGGAGCCCCCAGGCCAGTCAATATAGGATGCTTCTGCCAGTCTATATCGGTGAGGCTTATTTCTGCCTCCAACACAGACAATTCTTGAGAGCCACTCCAGAAATATAAATAAATTCTGTCCCTTCGTGATACAAGGGCATCAGAGTTCACTGGGAACCGGTGTCCACCAGTGCCTTATATTCCTGTGGTTCTGACGTGCTAGGCCATTGAATCCACACAGTCCAACACACTCTATTACCCCTTTCCCCTCCTGACTGTGGGGAAGGCCCCTCTATTGGTTACCTGCAGTAATGGGAGCAATTTCAGTGGTGGTTGATCTGTTTTGTAATTCTCTCACCTGTTCTCGTAGTGCAGGAGTGGGTTAGTTGTGCCACTTCTTCATGTTCTCTCCATGCTCACGTAAGTATCTCCACAGGGTAGCACGCGACATAGATTTACTGCTGTAATTTGCTCGAGCAGGAAGACGTTTGCCTTTGATAGCTGAGACTAATCAGTTTGATCAGCTCCTTCAGCAGATTCTTTTGATCATCCTGGTTTTCATCGGGTGTTCCTGATACTGCCACGCGTTCATCACAATTAATCACTAGGGACAGTTCCTCCAGTATGACATCCTGTTTCTTATCCATTTTATCCATCCTCTTATCCACTTCATCTAGTCTTTTTGTCGTTTAGGAGATGGCTGAGATGGAAGCATGGGATGGAGGTAATTTTCCTTCAAAGTTTTGAAGCGTAATAATCAGTTCAAAAACCGGGGGTCTTCTCTGTTGGTTCTTGTATCTATCAAATGTTACTACTAGTGTACTGGCATACCTTTCCGGTGCTGTTCTTGTGAGCTTTCGCCATATATTAGGTGTACTCCTCACTCTCTCAGGATCACAGTCCTGGCGTGGATCGTTAGGAACAAACGTGGGATCATTCAGCATTTCCACCATGGCTGTTTCTCTCAAATATTGGATGCCTTTCTCTACAGTATTCCATTTTCTCATCTCAGGCTCCAGATCGTCTTTGAAGGGATGTCTTTCCTTCATAGCTTAGAACATTCATTCCCAGAGGGTGGCGACTCCATTCAGACATCTACTAATCCCTCTGTCAATAGCTGAGTCTCGGGCAATGTTTCCTAGTTGACGAGTTTCGTTACCATCTAGGGACATGCTACTGGCCCCGTTGTCATTACACCAAAGCAACCAGTTGACAAAAGTTTCATTTGGGTGCCATATAAACTCCTTTCTTGAGCCGTGGATTTCAGACATTTTCAGGCATTGATGAATGGTGGTAACAGTGACTTCCTCCTTGACGCAGCTGCTACCTGCGCCAACGACCCCCGCTGTTGGACCCCGTCAGGGTAGAGAGACACAGACACGGATGCCGTGGAGTCTGCTCTCAATCTATTATCTTGGCTACATAGATTTATAGTCCAGTGGAATCCTGCACACACACGCACCCGTACACCCGTTGCGCAACCCCACGTGCACATGTGCTGACCCTCCCCCCTAAGTCCGCCTAGCATGAGGCACAGCATCATGGTGCACGTGCCGTGATGTGCAGCCACCTCCCCATTCTGTAGCGAATCATTCAAGATGTTTTCCTGCTGTCTTCAGCTTGTTGTGCAGCGGAGTTTCTCTGCAGCGTCCTTGAACCATATCTCCAACACTCCTCCTCACTCTCCCCTCCATGTATCTTACTTTTCTCAGTTGCCTTTCTCAGTGATGGTGGTTTTGGGGAGGGCCCCTCACCTGGATCTTCCTCTACTTCCTCTGCTTCTTCTTCTTTCTGTTCTAGATATGAGGACACCCGTTTTCATTTCTGCTCCTCCACAGGGGCGACTGACGTCAATACTGGTGCTTCTTGTGATCGGTAGAGTTTGACTTGGAGGTTTCCCCATTTGGTTTGGATCTCAATTTGGAAAGTCTCTCTCTCCAGAATAGTATTATATGGAGCTTGGTAAGCACAAGCCAAGCCCCAAATAAGCTGTTCTTCCTCAGATCTTTCTGAGCTGCACCATCCCTTACTCAAATACTTGCTTAGTTTCTCAGGATCCCACAGGTGTTCACGAGTGAAATCCTGTGACACAGGGGGTCCCCACGCTTTTAATCTCTTTCCTAAACCTCTCCATATTCTCTGTCACTCAACAATCTCTGGTTTTGGGAAAAGCTTCCCCCACATAATGTAAAATAGTATTGCAGGGAATACATTCAGAGAGACTGATAACACAGTCCCTAAGCCAGCATCCCGAACATGCATAAGGAACTGAGAAGAGAACCTGGAAATAAGTCCAAACATCATACTGTCTGTTAAATTAGCTGGGATGTGTAGGTACCATGCAGCTATCTCAGTGCCCTTAATTGGCTATATGTATATGCAACTCTGACACTGAACATGATGAACTTAAAAAAAACCCAATATGTTCCAAGGAACATAATGGTTTATAGTCCTCTATACAGTGCTCTTAAAATGAAGTAGACATCCATAGATGACCGCATTCTACACCAATAATTGTCACGGAATTATCTCTAGATCTGAATCCGTGACAGGGGAGCAAGCCCAGAGGAGACAAAAGAGAGAGGAAAAAAAACCCTACCCTACCTTTTAACGGGGTGGTGGGGCCGGCCCCGGATGTGACTAATGAGGCAAGGCATAATGCGGGCCGTGCAGTCCAGGAGAGGGGGAGAGGGGGAGAGGGGGAAGGGTAGGGAGATAGCAGATGGGTCTAAAAAAAAAAACCAAACACAACAGCAACGATCTGAGGAGAAATGGTAATTTACTAGATCCAACAAAATCAAACAAAATGAGAGAAGAGTATCCAAAAGACGAGGTGTTATACTAGTAGACTGCAGGGGAAAGCACATGCTTTTCTCTGCGGCAAACCTAGAGAGCAAGTCAGCGAGAGAGAGAGAGTGGCTGGTGTCCTGCCACAATCTCCACCTTTCTTTGCTCACCCGGTCCTCTGAGACTGCCTCCCCTCCCCTCCCCTCCGAGAACCCAAAATGCCCAAAAAAGGCAGTCCATGGAACAAGAACATTAACTCTTTAACTCCCACTGTTTTACACGATGTCCTGATGTGGAATACTGACAACAAAAATCACAAAACCACAACAGTAACATTGCTAAGGACACAGCCATTGACAGAAGTATTAGTACATGCTAGGATGAGGCCCTCACTCTCTGGAAGCAGATGCTGTTAGTCGTAAAAGAAAAAATACCTCTTCAAAGACTATTTGATGCCTGAGAAATAGAAATGGACAAATATGGAAAAAGGCATCCATTATTTGAGAGAATGCGCCATGGTGGAAATGTTACATGACCCCACATTCATTCCTGATGATCCAAACCAAGAGCATGATCCTGAGAGAGCCAGGTGTACAACAAATATGTGGTGTAAATTCACAAGAACTGCACCAGAAAAGAATGCCAGTACATTAGCAGCAATGTATGGCACAGGGGAAAGAAGACTCCTTTTAAATGAACTGATTAATAAACTCCACGACTTTGAGTTACGTTTAACCCCTCTATGAGCTTGTGTTTCAGCCATTACAAAAGTAACTGAAAGACTAGACAGAGAGTAATCAAGAAGATATGATGGACCAACTGTCTACTGTGCTTCATTGTGATTGAACCAATGAACTCGTGGTGGTATCAGAGACACCTGATGGGGATTAGGATTATCAAAACAGCCTACTAAAGAGGCTGATCAAATAAGTTTCCTCCCAACCGGCATCCTCCAATATCTCAGCTATTAAAAGAAGACGTCCTTCTGCTTGAGCAAGTGACAACAGTAAGACTATGTTGCATATTGCCTTGTGGAGTTACCTACATGAGCATGGAGAAGATATGAAGAAGTGGCATAAAAAACCCACTCCTGCAAGCCCCGGCAAGCCCCCCCAACTCGACCATCCAGTCCATCTCCCATAACGTATATTGAACCGGCCTGAGCACCACACGCACTGAGTTTGTGATATCGTGGGGGAGGAGAGGCCGCAGTGCAGTCAAAGCCTGTAGTGCATTTAACGTCAGAGGCGATTTCAAGCCTCTTTTATCCATAAATTCCATCAGACGCGCAACACCCCCAGGGTCAGGCGGCACCCATTTGGGACCACGATCATTCACAGTCACCGGGAATGCCTCTGGAACTATACCCTTACCCTCAGCCTCCGATCTAATCCGATTCCAGTCCGTCATTTGATCCCTCCCCCTGCACTCAAAGCCAGTCCCTTCTTCCTCCTCTACACTATCACTCACACCACCGCCCCTGGGAGTGACCAGAGACGGTAGGCTACACCCCCTGTCCGCATTGGATGGACCTTTTGTCTGGTTCCTCCCCTTGTGGGCAGTAAGTTGATCCTGCTCATGTAGATCACAGCTTCCTCCGCCCCCTTGAGTCAGGTAGCACTGACGCGATTCTGATAAAGGATACAACGTTCCGCCTGAGGGGACCAGATACGAGGGCTGGGGATGAGACAAAGAACATCCACTCCCTTGTTGTTTGTCTTCTTTTGAACTAAGCACAGTTGGCTCAGCTGGTGCCATCTCGCCAGCGGTCATTGGCGGCTCCATCTCCTCTCGGCCCCTGCAAGAAACTGCTTCCGAGCCCCCATCGGACCCGCCCGGGTCCTATGTCTCGCCTCCACTGCCAAGACCCAAAAGGTATCGAGCCTCCGCCAATACCTTTCCCTCCACTCTGGCCACTTTCAACGCCCCCAGTATCAGACCCCAAGTTTTTAACTCGGACCCGCCCTCCTGAGCGCTCATAATATGTTGCACGAACACAGAGGTGAGATCATTCCACCTCTGGTGATCAAGAATCTCTTGGGGGGCTTTAACCTCCCCCTCCCGCTCTAACCGGGAAATAACTGCGTGGATATCCATCTTAGAAGGAGCATTCTTGCCAAAGTAATCCTTACAAAACTGAAGCAATACCTTAAGAACATGTTCCATAGTCAACTCCCTGCTGTCACCTCGGGACACCACCGTCACCACTGGTCTCTGTGGGAGTCCTGTCGTCCCCCCCAGACCCCACCGCAACACAGGTTCTACTTGCCGGCCGGCACTATCGTCGACACCACAATCTTCTGCAGGGCATCACCCCAATCGTCTGCAGGCTACACTTGCAATCAATGCCGCCATCACCTCGGTCTTCTGCAGGGCTCCCCGCCGCTGCAGGCTAGTCAGGCTGTCGTCACCCCAGCTCTAGTATTCGCGCAAAGGGCATCAAACACAGTCTGCCGCCTCACACGGGGCACCATTTGTTGCCTTCTGCAACTGTGATGTTAGCCTCCTGTGTTAGCCCTAGCGCGCACTGACCAATTACCTGACCAGGGCCAAATGACTGCAGACGCACAGCAATATGATGAGCAGTAAAATGGCCTTTGTTCACTAATACACACAGCTTATATACCTTACTTGAGCTATCGTGCCCTGTCCTGATTCGTCCATACTGGATCTTAGCCCCTTACCACAATTCCTTATTTGGCTCCTATTGTCTCCTCATTCCTTCGCCTTCTTATCTTGTTTACTTCGTTAGCAAGGACAGTCTGTCTGAGCACAACAGCACCCTTTCACTACGCTTAGGGAGAGGCCTATCCTGTACAGCACATATCCCCGTCAAGCGCCTACTATAACAAGGGGACAACAGGTGCACAGGCCCACCGGTCCAGATAAGGAGAGAGAGAGAGAAAAAAAAGTGCTAATGCTTTACATGCTGGTCTGGCCCAGCCATCATGACTAATGAGGCAGAGGTCTTGCGGGCTCAGGGAGAAGGGAAAAGAGGGAAGGGTAGAGAGATAGTAGATGGGTCTAAAAAACAAACAAACAAAAAAATAACAACAAAGCAGCAGCAACGATCTGAGGAGGAACGTTAGTTTACTAAATATGATCTCAGAATGAAAGATAACACAATACAACATAATTCAGTTGGAATTGAGGCCAACAAATCAAACAAAATGAGAGAGTATCCAAAACTGAGGCCGTACTCTGTAGACTGCAGGGGAATCCACGTGCTTCTCCACCAGGAACAAAGAAAAGGCGAGGCAGATCTGTGACCTGCCAGGATCTCCACCTTTCTTCCTCTGGGCGCGAAGTTGTCAACGGTTTATGGGCTGGGCCGGCCCGGTTCCATAACTAGTGGGGCAGAGGGATTTTTTTTGCAAAATCCACGCCACTGGAAAAGGGAAACAGGGGACCCCCCACAAAAAAAGAATAATTAAAAGAACAGCGGCAACGATCTGAGGAGAAACAAACTAATTTACTAAATATAGTATCGGAATGCACGATAACACACTATAATACAATATAATTCAATATAATTGTTAATAAAATCAAATATAATTGAGAGAAGGATTGTCTGAGAGCTAAAGGCCTTACACTAATACTGAAGCCTTGCGTGCAGTTGGGAGCAGCAGGGAGACGATCCTAAAGCAAGCACGATGAGACAAGAAGAAGGCAGAAGACGACCCAGGTCAGGTGACCTACAGGCCTTATATCTGTTCCCCTGAGCAGGAATGATAACAGTACTGGAACAGTCTTCTGGGGAACGTAGTTCTTCTTCTCTTCCGGACAAGTAACCGGAACTAGAGCATTTGCTCTCTAACTCCCAGTACACTGCATGATGTTATGATGTGGAATACCGATAACCAAAAATCATAAAACCATGACAGAACTCCTCTGAGGAATGCCGCTCCTCCCTTTCCCTCCAAGAACCAAACACTCAAAAAAGGCAGTCCACAGATCCAGAACATAAACTCTTTAACTCCCACTGCTTTACATGATGTTATGATTTGGAATACCAAGAAAAAAAAATCAAAAAACCATGAGATAAGGTTAAGATATATGTATATACTAGCAAACAGTAATTAACATGCATTACACACACATATCTATATGCATATATATACATGGAATCACTGACTGCACTCCCCCAGCATCAAATTCCCTTGTGGTACACGTTGAACATCCTCATTTTTCTGCATCACCCACCAAGTGGAACCAGGTCCCTGGGCAAAAACAGTTCCACAGAGAGGCTTGCCCTTTCCAGAAGCTGGAAAGGATTAAAGACCATTATATTTCTTGGAACATATTTGTTTCTTATTAGGTTCTTCATTTTCAGCTTTAGAGTTGCATCTATATATAACCAATTAAGGGCAATGATGGAGATACCTGCCTGGTACCTATATACCCCACATGGAGTAGCTAATTTATCAGACAACACAATGTTTAGACTGGTTTCCAGGTTCTCTTCTTAGCTCTTTATGCATGCTTGGAATGCTGACCCAGGGACCATGTTATCAGTCTCTCTGAATGTATTCCTCACAATAATTTGCATTATGTGGAGGAAGTTTTTCCCAAAACCCAAGAATGCTCAGTGGCAGGGAATATGGAGAGGATTAGGAAAAATCTTTGAAGCATGGGGACCACCTGTGGGATGCCAAGAAACTAAGTGAGTAATTGAGTCAGGGATAGTGTAGCTTAGGAAGATCTGAGGAGGAACGGCTTATTTGGGGCTTGGCTTGTGCTTACCGAGCTCTATATAATATTGTTCTGGAGAGAGAGTTTCCAAGCTGATAGTCAATCCAAAAGGGAGAAGTCACCAAGTCAAACCTGACTGATCACAGGAGGCACCAGTATCAATGTTAGTTGCCCATGTGGAGGGACAGAAATGGAAACAAGTGTCGTCGTGTCTAGAACGGAAAGAAGATGCAGAGGAAGATCCAGGTGAGGGGCCCTCCCCAAAACAACCGTGATTGAGAAAGGCAACGGAAAAACTAAGAGACATGGAGAGGAGAGATAGGAGGAGGAAATCGCTGTTATCACTACTCGTCGAACCATGAAAATGACTGAAATCCACAGCTCAAGAAAGGAGTTTACACAGCGCCTGAACGAAACTGTTGTCACCTGGCTGCTTCAGTGTTGGGACAACAGGGCCAGTAGTGTGTCCCTAGATGGTAACAAAGCTTGCCAACTAGGAAACATTGCCAGAGACTAAGCTATTGACAGAGGAATTAGTAGATATCTGGATGGAGTCACCACCCTCTGGGAACGAGTGCTATTAGCCACGAAGGAAAGACATCTCTTCAAAGACGATCTGGAGCCTGCGATGAAAAAGTGGAATATTGCTGAAAAAGGTATCCAGTATTTGAGAGAAACAGCCATGGTGGTGATGTTGTCTGACCGCATGTTTGTTCCTAACAATCCATGCCAGGACCATGACACTGAGAGAGTTAGGAGTACGCTTGATATATGTCGGAAACTCACAAGAACAGTACCAGAAAGGTATGTCAGTACTCTAGTAGTAACATTTGATAGATACAAGGACCAACAGAGAAGACCCCCAGTTTTTGAACTGATTATTACACTTCAAAACTTTGAAGGAAAATTGCCTCCATCCCATGCTTCCATCTCAGCCATCTCAAAAGTAACAGAAAGACTAGATAACATGGATAAGATGATAGATAAAATGGAGAAGAAACAGGACGGTATGCTGGAGGAATTGTCTCTATTGATTAATTGTGATAAACCCGTGGTAGTATCAGAAACACCCAATGAAGACCAGGATGATCAAGAGTCTACTGAAGGAGCTGATCAAACTGATTAAAATCTCAGCTATTAAAGGCAAACGTCTTCCTGCTCAAGCAAATGACAGCAGTAAATCTATGTCGCGTGCTGCCTTGTGGATCTACTTACGTGAGCATGGAGAAGACATGAAGAAGTGGCATAAAAAACCCACTCCTGCACTACAAGCATGGGTGAGAGAATTGCAAAACAGATCAACCACCACTGAAATTGCTCCCGTTACTGCAGGTAACCAGTAGAGGGGCCCTCCTCACAGTCAGGGGGGGAAAGGGATAATAGACTGTCTTGGACTGTGTGGATTCGATAGCCGGGCATGTCATAACCACAGAAATAAAAGACACTGGTGGATACTGGTGCGCATTGCATTCTAATGTCCTTGAGTCATGAAGGGACAGAATCAGTCCATATTTCTGGAGTGACTGGGGGCTCTCGGGAATTGTCTGTGTTGGAGGCAGAAATAAGCCTCACCGGTTAATACTGGCCTGGGGGCTCCATGCATACTTGGTATCGATTACCTCACACGGGGGCATTTCAAGGATTCCAAGGAATATCAATGAGTTTTGGAATAGCTGCTATAGACACAGACGTTAAGCAGCTGTCTGTTTTGCCTGGCCTGTAAGAAGATCCATGTGTTGTGGGGTTGTTACGAGTAAAAGAGCAAGAAGTATCGATTGCTACAAAACCAGTGTACAGAAGGCAGTAACGCACCACATCCAAATGGTTTTTAAACACATTCAGGGATGGTGACTCAATCACCTCCCTCAGGGAGCCTATTCCAGTGCTTAACAACCCTTTCTGTAAAGAAGTTTTTCCTAATATCCAACCTAATCTTACCCTGGCGCAACTTGAGGCCATTTCCCCTCGTCCTGTCACCTGTCACCAGTGAGAAGAGACCAACCCCGCTCTCGCTGCAATCACCTTTCAGATATTGGAAGAGAGCAATAAGGTCTTCTTCCCTCAGCCTCCCCTTCCCCAGACTAAACAGCCCCAGTTCCTATAGTCTCTACTCATAGGGCATATTCTCCAAGCCTATCACAAGCCTTGTTGCCTTTCTTTGGACCTGCTCCAGCACCTCTATGTCCGTTCTGCATTGAGGTGCCGAAAACTGAACACAGTACTCGAGGTGAGGCCTCACTAATGCCGAGTACAGGGGCAGGATTACTTCCCTAGTCCTGCTCACCACACCATTCCTGACCCAAGCCAGGATGCCATTGGCCTTCTTGGCCACCTGGGCACACTGCTGGCTCATATTCAGCCGACTGTCCATCAGTACACCAAGGTCCCTTTCCATCAGACAGCTTTCCAGCCACTCTTCCCCAAGTCTGTAGGATTGCCTGGGGTTGTTGTTGTTTGTGTCGTCTGCAAACTTACTGAGTGTACACTCAATCTCCTAATGCCTTCTTTTCCATTCCTCTGGCCACAGAATGCAGGCCACAGTTTGTTTTCACCTGGAGGGGCATTCAGTGTAACTGGAACCATTTGCCCCAGGGGTGGAAACAGCCCAACCATCTCCCATGGCTTGATCCAAACTGCATTAAAACAGGGCGGTGCTCCTGAGCACCTGCAGGATATTGATGATATTGTTGTGTGGGCCAATACAGCAAGGGAATTTTTAAAGAATGGAGAGCGAATAATCCAGATTCTTCTGCGTGCTAGTTTCATTATTAAGCAAAACAAAGTGAAAGGACCTGCACCGGAAATTCAGTTCCTAGGAGTAAAATGGCAAGATGGGCGTCATCACATCCCAGCAGATGTGATCAACAAAATAACTGCTATGTCTCCACCCACTAGCAAGAAAGAGACACAATCTTTTCTGGGTGTAGTGGGCTTTTGGAGAATGCATGTTCCAAACTATAGCTTCATTGTAAGCCCCCTTTATCAGGTGACGCAGAAGAAGAATAATTTTACGTGAGGCCCTGAGCTGCAGCAGGCTCTTGAGCAAATTAGACAGGAGGTAGCCTGTGCCATATCCCTGGGACCAGTACGGATGGGAGTTAAAGTGTTAATACTCCAGTTCTGGGTACCTGTGCCAGAGGAGAAGTAGTAGTACATCTCCCAGAGGACTGTTTGCTGTTCTGTTACCATTTTCTGTTCAGAAGGAAAGATAAAACTGTTCGCACATCAGGAGACATCTCCTTTTTTCCCTTCTGCTCGTCACGGATAGACATCTCACCTCAGCATTAGAGTAAGGCCTTTGGTTTTTCAGACACTCTCATTTTATTTGATTTATTATCTTCAATTCCAATTATATTGCATTATATTGTATTATAGTGTGTTATCTTGAATTCCGATATCTTATTTAGTAAATTTGTTTGCTTCTCCTCAGATTGTTTCCTCCATTTTGTTTTTAGGCCCATCTCCCTACCCGCTCTCCTTTTCCCCTTTTCCCTTTCCTGGGGCATGGGTCTGTGGGTCCCCCCGCCCCACTAGTCACAGAATTGAGATGAACCAGCCCATAAACCGTTGAGAACCAGATTGTCCCTTTGCTATCTGTCGCATGGCAACAAAATGTAATGGTGTACTGACAAGAAGATTCAACCGCTACTGCTATCCCACCCTGCCTCTGATGTCATAGTAAAATAGGAGGGAAAGTGCTTGTAAAAATGCTGATACTTATACTTGGTGAAAGTTTTATTACATTATGATGAGAAGACTATTAAACTGGTCCTTTTCTGGGGTAGTGCTTTCTCTGATAGAAGCAATTCCTTGCTTTCTATGAAATGTGAAGATGTTCTCCAGCCACCACAATTAAGATCCCAGATTTGTCTCCTGCCTTCCAAATTCATGATCTTGTGTCCTTTTCTTACCTCCTCTCACTGCAACACGTTACTGGTCTCTGTTCTACTGCCAAACCAAAATAAAAAGCTTGGCTTTATAACCCTGTGTCACAAGTATGGTCCTCAGTGCTGTTTTAGTGTCCTGGACTAAAAGATAAAGATTCTACTTTTTCTGGCATTTAAGATAATCATATAATGGCTTAGGTGGGAAGGGACATTAAAGATCATCTAGTTCCTAACCCCCTGCCATGGGCAGGGTTGCCAACCTCTAGATCAAGCTGCCCTGGATGCCATCCAACCTGACCTTGAATGCCTCCAGAAATGTGGCATCCACAACCTCTCTGGGCAACCATCTTCCAGTGCCTCACCACCCTCTGAGTAAAAGGTTTCTTCCTAACATCCAACCTAAATCTCTCTTTTAGTTTAAAGCAGTTTCCCCTTGTCATATAACTATCAGACCATCTAAAAAGTTGGTCTGCCTCCTGCTTGTAAACTCCCTTCAAGTACTGGAAGGCCACAATAAGGCCCCAGAGCCTTCTCGTTTCCAAGTTAAACAAGCCTAACTCCCTCAGCCTTTCATCATAGAAGAGGTGCTCCAGCCCTCTGACCATCTTTGTGGTCCTCCTCTGGACCTGCTCCAACAGCTCTGCATCCTTCCTGTACTGGGGGTCCCAAGCATGGACACAGTGCTTCAGATGGGGCCTTACAAGGGCAGAGTTGAGGGGACAATTGAAGGGCAAAATCAGGTCCCCGCAGTATAGAAAGAAGGGCTTCATCGCAAGAAAAGAGAAAGCAACTTCACAAGGTAGACATAAGGGGCAAATAGAGATAGTTTATGTAGAGAGTGTTAGAAAACAAGGGATTCCAAGCACTTTCACAGGCGCTAGGTCCGAAATAACAAGGAGAGTGAAGGCCATAAAGATAAGGACCGGAGAACAGCTCAAAAACATTTGGCAGGGAGGTGATTAGATGTCTGAAGTGAAAGCTGAAACCGGTTTGGGGGATGCCCCCCCTTCGGGGTCAGAAGTTTGCAGCGAGGAAGACTACGAGCCTTCGCGAGGAAGACTACGAGCCTTCATCATCACGACCTACTATGCACGCGCAAGGGGGGGAGGGACTGTATGCTAATGGGCTCTCGGGAATGTAATGAATATGTATCCGAATTCCTGTCAACTATTGATTATGTATTAGTTTGACCTATATCTATAGCACGATTTCTTCGGATGGTGTGCAAGTTAGGTGGAACGATCCCCCTTGCACCAGGGTGTACGCGCGTCACCAATAAACACATACCTGCTCTATATCCTTACTGGCTATAGGGTCTGATTTCCGCACGTCAATTTGGCACCCCAGGTGGGACCCGCTCTGTTTGGCTGCAGGACAGGCTGAGAGAGGGGACACCTTTGGCGCACCCCAAAATTTCTTGGAAGGACTCCCTTCCTCACCTGATCACTGCGGGGACAGACAAGGTCCATCCATAGGCGGACCAGGTATGTGTATAGAAAAGGGGGAACCCGTAAGGCGTGAGGAGACGTCCTACGCAGGGTATGAAGGAGCGTGCCTGCTCCCCCCCTGAGGTATGTGAGCTCATGGGTTAGGTTGCTGTCTGGGGTATGAAGACTCCTTGGGGAGTTCCTACAAAGGGGATCTGTAAGTCGTACGCGAGGAAAGAGCAACAGCTCTCCCTTAGGTGATTGGTAACAGCGGGGATTTTGTCAAATGATAGCGTGGATTCTCCTGGAGATAGTAGTGGGAGTTATAGGTTGTATTATTGTTATCACCATCTGCTGAGTGTTCAGTACTGTGTATCTAGTCATTTCAGGACAAGCTGACTTTCGGAAAAATCTTAAAGCTTGCAGCTGATCGACTAACATGTGTTATTAAGATTCCAGCTAAAGGACATCGTCAGCAATGTGTATTATGTATAAATGGTGGTTTCTGTTCTAAATGTCAGAGTGAGTGTGGTGTGAGTGAGACGCGTTCCATTCAGGGAGTGAGTGTCAGTCCATTTATGTAGTACTGTGTTCCGATTGTGGGGAAGAGTGTAAAGGAAGGCGGACAGGCTTCTGTGAGATCTGTTTCCAAGTGTTTATAATTGAACAATATCACTATACGGTGTTAAGGGCTGTTTGTGGAAACTTTGAGGAAATTAGGAATAAATAAGAATTTTGTAAACATCATGGGAGGCTCCCAGGGGAAGGAAATTCCCAAACAAACCTCTTTGGGATGCGCATTGGCACATTGGTGGGATATTGCAGGGGAACCTGGAGGCACCCTGAGTAAGAAAACTTTAATCGAGTATTGCAATCAATGGTGGTTAATATATAAGTTAGATGATGATGAGAAGTGGCATCGGAATAGGACCTTAAACTATAATGCCTTCTTATAGTTACTGTTATTCTTAAGGAGGGAAGGTAAATGAAATAACATGAACAGTTTTTATAATTGAGTGCTCTAATCACGAGACTAAGTACAGGGTGTTTATGGAAACTGAAGAACTGTATTGTTTGATTTGTGGGTTCTGAAGGGAATGGGACAAACAGTTTTGATGGGGTAAGTAAGTGTAATTGTTAATGGTATACAGAAGCTTGATTGAGGGTATGTGGAAGTGTAACTGAGGGTATGAACAGTGGACAAAGGAAAAAGGGTTAAAGAGAAAGTGAGTTTATCTGCACTGGCATGAGAGCAACCCCCCCACACCATTCCCCTGTGAGCAGAACTCTTGGAGTGAGAGTGCCGGAGTCAGAGACTGCTGTTGTAAACAGCGTTACTTGCGAATGGGGGGAGGTGGAGAGGATGGGGCACTGGCAGTGAGAATAGCCTTCATCTGCAGAGATCTAGGAAACCCAAAATTCCAGTGTTAGCACTGGAAGCCTCTGGAGAGGAGGAGGTGAAACTGAAATGTAATGTTAGTACTTTATGTAATGATGAGAGTTTGGAAAGTGAAAAGTTTGAGAAGGACGCAGGCTGAGGAAGGCCAAGATGAGCAAGGTGTAACAGGGTTGTCAGAACCAAAGAGGGTGAGCAATATGAAGAAAAAAACTAATGGAGAAACAGAAATAGTAAGGAAATTGGGAATAGCAACAGCTGTTACTGTTACGGTGCTAGAGTAGAGCCGTAGGACCCAGAGGTCCCCTTAGAAAGAGGTAAAGGGAGGGACCTGGAAGAACCCATGGAGGGTTCCACCCCTGCTGGACTGAAAGCAGTGTGCAAACTGCAGGGAAATGAGACATTGGTGGAGAAATCCAACCCTCTCTGATTGCAAAAAGCTGAATGATGGGAACCTGCGAAGTTATTCCTAGGAAATCCACTGGTTAAATTGCAGCAAGGAGAGCAGGTTTATTTTCTGGTGGGTACGGGTGCCTCTTACCACCCATAGATGATTTTGCAACAGTAGTAGGAGCTACTGCCCAACAAGAAAAAGCTTACCTTTTGGGATCTATTCAATACAGGCTGAGAAAATAAGTAGGAATACATAAATTCTTGTACATGCCAGGTTCTCCAAAACCGTTACTCTGGCAAGACTTATTAGAACAAATGGATGCAGAGATTAAATTCAATAAAACTGGAGCTAAGGGTCAAACAATATTAACTGATGGAAAATTGTAAGTCTGGCTTTAACACAAACTGGGAAAAACAATGGTGTATCCCCAGAAGTTACAGAAATCTTAAATAAAGTATGCTTAGCAGTGTGGGTATCAGGGATACCTGGTAGAGACAAAATGCAGCCCTAAGTTAAAAGCAAGAGCTAGGGCTAGCCCAGTCAGGGTAAAGCAGTGCCCTTTGAGGATATACAACTGTAGAAGGATAAAAGAAAAAATAGATAACTTTTGGATTTTGGATTACTAATTGAATATGAATCCAAATACAATACCCCAATCTTGCCGATAAAAAATTGGATAGCAAGTGCTATAGTTTGGTACAAGATTGGAGGGCAAGTAATAGGATTGTTGAATGTATACACTCCATGGTGGCAAATCCATACACTTTAGAAACTAAGTTAGGGAATGAGTAGGTGGAGTTTACCTTCTGCATTTGAAGGATGCCTTTTCTGCCTAGTTTGGCCAAAGGAAGCCTAAGGTTATTTGCCATTGAATAGGAGAGCCTCAATTTGGGACAAAAAAGACTCAGTTCACCTGGACAGTGTTACCCAGGGTTGTGAGAACAGCCCAGTGGTTTTTGAGAACTGGTCAACTCGTGAGCCTGAGATTTGGGTTCCTCCATCCCACAGTGGAACTTTACTGCAGCATGTGAATGCCACAGAAACAAAGAGGACTGTGTGCAATGGTCTGTGAGTGTGCTGAATTTCTTTGTTTAAATGATTATCAAGTTTCTCAACAGAAGGCACAAATAACTCAACGGCAAGTGACATATCTGGGATAGGAGATTACAGCTGGACTTTGAACCTTAAGGACTGCCAGGAAAGAAGCCACCTGCCAAACCCCTGAGCCACAAAGTGCCAAGGAACTCCGTACATTCTCAGGAATGACAGGAGGGTGCCAACTGTGGATACACGGCTATGGACTGTTGGTAAAGTCCCTTCATGAAGTAAGTAAGAGACGGCCAGAGTGGTTGAGGGCGGTGGCTGCACCAGTGCTCAATATTCAAGAACCCAGTAAATTTACGCTAGGCCAAAGAATAACAGCTTTAATATCTCATACAGTGTCTACTGTATTGGAGGTAAAAGGGGACCATTGGCTCTCACCTCCAGAGGTTCCTGAAATACCAGGCCATCCTGGTAGCGCAGGATGATGCAGAAATAACTGTAACTAATATTGTCAACCCAGCATCTTTCCTTAGCGGAACTCCTGGAGAACCAGTATTTCATGACTGCTTTGAAACAACTGCGGCTACGGACTGTTACCAGTCGGACCTGAAAGATGAATCCTTAGAAGATGCAGAAGACACCTGGGT
Organism: Gallus gallus; assembly: GCF_016699485.2. Classification (NCBI taxonomy): domain Eukaryota; kingdom Metazoa; phylum Chordata; class Aves; order Galliformes; family Phasianidae; genus Gallus; species Gallus gallus. The sequence continues at coordinate 5,089,656 of NC_052571.1, forward strand.
TACTGATGGAAGCAGTTTTGTGAGACAAGGAAACTGTAAGGCAGGATATGCAGTAACTGCTACTGACAAGGTAATCGAAGCACAACCGTTACCTGTGGGGACTTTCTCTCCGAAGGCTGAAATAACTGCCTTGACAAGAGCCTGATATATATGGACAGATGCTAATTATGTATTTGGGATGCTACACGCTCATAGCACCATCTGAAAAGAGCAAGGAATGCTCACACACAAGGAAAAACAGCATAATATAAATCTATCAAAGAGCGTGGCTATTATACATTGTAAAGGACATCAGAAAGGTAACACTGTACAGGAAACTGGAGATAAGATGGTGGATGTCATGGTTTTGTAACTTCGCTATTGGTATTCCACATCATAACATCATGGACAAAAGAGAAGAACTACGTATCCCAGAGGTCCTCACGGTCAGAGAAGGAAGACACATCACGGCAGATACGTCATCTGGTTGCGAGCGGTCTTCTTCACTTTCGCTTGCTACCGGGAGAGGAGTGGGTGTGCTTTCCAAGCCGGGAGCCTTCATCAAGTAATGCTTTCGGTTTCGGAAACTCTCTCACTCTCTTACTCTCTCCCTCTCTATCGCTCTTCCGCTCTTTCTCATTTCATTTGATTTATTATCCTTACTTCCAATTAGATTGTATTATATTGTGTCATCTTGCATTCCAACATTGTACTTAGTATAATAAATTCTCCTTCTTAGGTCGTTGCCACTGCTCCGTTTTTTTCTCGGGAAGCGGGGGGGAGGGGGCCTGCGAGCCTACCGCCCCCTGTCACGGGCACAGATCTATCTAGGTAACTCCGTGACAGTGGATCAGGTAGCTGAACAGGTAGTTGAAGAAGGCTTTAATTCCAGACCGTAAACTTAAAATTTCTGAACCTGAGTCAAAATCTGTAAAATATGTTAAAGAGGATAGCAATCTAATTAATGATTTAGACGGAAGAAGGCAGGCTGACAGATGGACATGCTGTTTTGCCCTTTGGTATTTTATGAAAATTGGTTCTAAGGGAGGATAAGAAAATGTATTGGGCAAATAGACATTAGAAAGTACGATCCTAGTACCAGGAACAGGGTTCAAGTGGGCCTATTGGGAAAGAGAACCTTCCAGGGCAACAGTGACAAACTGATTTCTTGAAACTCCCAAGAAAAGAGGGGTATCGCTGTATGTTGGTACTAACTGGTACCTTTTTGGGATGGCCAGAGGTATTTCCCTGTAGGACTAATAAGGCTCGGGAAGTAACAAAAATGCTGTTACATGCTGTTAATTCCAAGGTTCGGGGTTCCTGTAGCAATCTCATCAGACTGAGGCCCACATTTCTGCCAAGGTGGTCCAACAAATAAGCACATTATTGGGAATTGATTGGCAATTGCACACACCTTATAGACCGCAGTCAAGCAGGTATAAGAATTTGATAATAGTCAGTATGATTGGAGCAGTAGTCACAGCTTGGCAAGAGAATAGCTAGTTAAAATTAACTGAGAAAATTGGCCAGGCTCTCAAGAAATCTTGTTGGAATGCACTGCCCTCCCTAGAGGGGAGGGAAAGGTGCCTGTTTATGGGATAGTGGCACTAAATTGGACCATTCCATATTGGGTAGAGCACGGAAAGTGTAAGTTTGGGATAGAAGACAAGTCACGAAAGGGACCTAAGTTTGATTTACTAGTTACTAACTTTACTAGATCTATCTTTGTAGACAGAAAAACTGATGGTAAAGGCGAGGTGGGGGTTGGATGACGGAACTTGACAGGCATAGGGTGTAGTTGGGAATATGGAAATTCTGGGGCAGTATCAGGGATCAGTGAAGCTGGAAGGTGGAAACAAGGTGAGGGGTGTGATCCTAGAATCGATAAGGAGTCACACTGGGTCTCAGATAAGAACGTACTCGGAATTGTAGAGATGGGAGCATCATTCACTCATCAGGAAAATATGGCCAGGCATGTAAGTTACCTCATGGATACTGGTGGTTATGTGGGGACGGCCAGTCACGAAAGGCATTACCTTGAAATTGGATAGGGACATGTACTACAGGATACTTAATACGATGCATGAGGAAATCCCCTGGGGACTCCTGAGGACCCATTGGATTCAAACTAAGCGTACATACAACGCCCTAGATATATATAACAAGGGATACCACAGCTTTCTGAGAGCTCTTATCCTGGCTCTAGGAGTTACCCAGCTAGAAAAAGCTATAGTAAATATCTCTGCAACTCTGGAAATCGTGGAGAATGCCACAATGGATGCATTACAAGCAATCCAAGAAGTAGTATCCCCTTTATCCAAAGTACTGCTCCAGAATAGGATGGCACTAGACCTATTAACAGCCAAGGAAGGAGGGGTATGTACAATAATAAATCAGAGTTGCTGTGGTTAAATCAAGAAGGATTTAAGAATCGAGACAGATTTAAGGAAAATTTGGGAACAGACAAAAGTCTTGCATAGGACAAGTCAGGATGACACCAACTGGAAGGAAGATTTATGGAACTTGCTTACTAGCTGGCTACCAAATCTAGGATGGTTAAAGCAGCTCTTCCTAGTTTGTATCATCTTAGTACTGATTGTTGGTTTTACCTGTGTGATGATAAAGTGCTCTGCCTGCCTGTGCCGAAATACGAGAAAAGAATACGAGATATGGAAGAAACATGAGCTAAGGCAAAAGGTGGAAAGTGGGACCTATTTTGAGACACATAGAACAGATTAGAGAATCTTGCCGGTAGAAGTCCTGCTAGATTATAGAAAAGGGGGGAATTGAATGGCAAAATCAGGTCCCCGCAGTATAGAAAGAAGGGCTTCATCGCAAGAAAAGAGAAAGCAGCTTCACAAGGTAGACATAAGGGGCAAATAGAGATAGTTTATGTAGAGAGTGTTAGAAAACAAGGGATTCCAAGCACTTTCACAGGCACTAGGTTCGAAATAACAAGGAGAGTTAAGGCCATAAATATAAGGACCGGAGAACAGCTCAAAAACATTTGGCAGGGAGGTGATTAGATGTCTGAAGTGCAAGCTGAAACCGGTTCGGGGGATGCCCCCCCTTCGGGGTCAGAAGTTTGCAGCGAGGAAGACTACGAGCCTTCGCGAGGAAGACTACGAGCCTTCATCATCACGACCTACTATGCACGCGCAAGGGGGGGAGGGACTGTATGCTAATGGGCTCTCAGGAATGTAGTGAATATGTATCCGAATTCCTGTCAACTATTGATTATGTATTACTTTGACCTATATCTATAGCACGAGCATGTCTGGTCCCTCTGGATGCCATCTCTCCCTTCTATTGTCAACTGCGCCACTCAGCTTGTTGTCATCAGCAAACTTGCTGAGAGTACAGTCAATCCCACTGTCTATGTCATTGATAAAGATGTTGAAGAGCACCAGTCTGAAGATGGAACCCTGGGGAACATCACTCATGGCCGGTCTACACCTGGACATGGTGCTGTTGACAACAACCCTCTGGCTACGACCATCCAACCAATTGTTTATCCACCTGATAGTCCAGCCTTTAAATCCATATTTCTCCAATTTAGTGATAAGGATGTGATGCGAGACCATGTCAAAGGCCTTGCACGAGTCCAGATAGATGACATCAGTTGCCCTTCCTTTGTCCACTGAAGTCATTACTCCGTCATAGAAGGCCACCAGATTGGTGAGGCAAGATCTGCCCTTGGTGAATCTGTGCTGGCTGTTTTGGATCACCTCTACATCTTGCATGTAGCTTAACATATCTTCCAGGAGGATCCGCTCCATGATCTTCCCAAGCACAGAGGTGAGGCTCGCTGGCCTGTAGTTCCTCGGGTTTTTCTCTCTTTCTTTCTTGACTATGGGAGTGATGTTTCCCTTTCTCCAGTCACTGAGGACTTCATCTGACAGCCACGATTTTTCAGATATGATGGAGAATGTCTTGGCAACTGCATCAGCCATTTCCTTCAGAACCCTGGGTTGCATGTTCTTGATAATTGCTGTATTGTCTGTCAAAGTCCTTTTAAAAATGGTTTGTATATACCATGAGTAATATGCATGTTTCATTTCTGATAATTCAGTTTTGTTATTAACCAAATATCTCTGGTCTACTATTTGTGTTCCTTTGTAGTTATCACTAAACTCTGAGAAACATTCTGAAAACTTGTTGTGGACAGAGAATCGTTATGGTGCAAATCACAGAAGATACAATTCTTCAGATGGGCTTGATCCTAACATTGGACAACCTAATGGAGGTATAACTTAGCTTTCATGGAATGTTTTAAATATGCTTTCATCATTTTCTTGTAGCACCCTGGCTAGTTAAAAAAAAAAAAAAGATTATAATAGTTGTCCAATGCTAAATGCTATGTTCTGTAGCAACATTAAAGGTAACAGAAAGACAGATCTTATGGGAAACAATGTGTTGAGTAAAGGCTGGTCAGAGTAGTGTGATTCCAGATGTATGATTCTCAAGATGTATGATTCTCAAGAAGAATGAGAATGTTAATTCTCTAGCCAGCTACATTTAAATGAATAGCCAGGAAAGGGGGTTGAGTAGTCTTACTGTTGGACTATCTTTCTTCAGAGCTGTATTGTGAGATTCTTCCTTGCTACTTATATGAATGAAAACTGAAGTTTATTATGCTATCCCATCCCAGATTATGGGGTTGCTTACTTAACTCTTCTAATAATTTTGTAGAAGTAGAATGTTCTTCCAAAACTGCTTGTAATTACACTTCTTTATAATTCAAAAAATATAAGTACATTTTAGGAGAAAAGAGAAGAATGGTTGGCACTCACAAGGCAGAAATGGTGCAGAAAATATAAACCATCACGGAGGATACCACGGTAGAGGTTCCCGTACTTGTACCAGCACTTTGTACTGTGGAAAAAGCCAAGGACTGTATGAAAACAATGTACCTGATAATGAAACTGGGAAAAAGGAATACAAAGAAGTACCTAAACAGTTTGAGGCTGAAGATTTTGTAAGTTAATTGCAATTATAATAAACAAGGTTTCATTGTTTCTGCAAGTGCCATTTTGTTCATTACAAGCTACTTCATGAGATTTCACTAGTTACAGATGATCATATAGTGGATCATCCTTCCCATAGGTAAGGGGATATTAGCAATTTGTCTGCTAACTTGTTTCTCTTTTAATCTTCAGTTTTTAATCTTTTTTTTTATTTTTTTTCTCACTCATATGTTTAAGTGAAACTACAGTCGAGTAGTTTATTTTATAGTATTTTGCTGCAGTAAATTGTGGCATGTGAATTGACGTGTGTAAATCAAACTCTATAACCACAGAGTAGTTATAAAGCAGGTATGTTTAATCAGTGCTGTGCACACACCGGATGCAGGGGGGATATTCCCAACTAGCCTTCATACCAGAGGGCAAGAAAGGCACATACTTAAAGAGCAAGCTGCTTACATATGCATTAGATGTCCAAGAAAAGGCTGGGTTATTACAATGAGTCCCCAAAATGATTGACATTCCCCCCTTCACCCCACATCTCAGCTCTTTTACACATGCGTATCTCTCGTTGGTCTTTCTGATGAAGGTCGTCGTGTTATTTTCTTGGACTTGGGTTAGGATGGAGGACGCTTGGCTGGCTCTGGTTGGTCGTCTCATCAGCCACAACTCTGTTCACCAACCTGCTACTTCTTCATTAATTTGTGGTTGTACTGTTTGAGCCTTCTACCTTACATTCCAGGGATAGGATAGCTAACGATGTTATTTGAAAAAAAAAACAAAAAAAACAAGAGACCCACTGTCTGCACTAATTGTCTAAGTCTGTAGAAAAGAATCTGTTATCAGCAGCGAGAACCTGGCTTAGCAAGGTCAAATCTGCAGGTGCCAATTCAACACCTCATGAAGGCACATAACTTTTAACCTAATTTACTTTCCTTAATTCTGTATGTATTAAATTCTTCAAATTTTCAGTAAAGTAATTGTGTAGTATTAACAAGCTGATCTTTCTGCCAGCGGCCATTTGAGATCTCATGTTTCAACCTATAATTTTAGGATGTAAGACGAAGAGTGAATTTCTCTGAAGAACCATACAGTGCTGTGGGGTTTTTGTTTGTTTTGGCTTTCTCTGGACAGTTTATATAATGATATTGACTGCTGCTTTAGATGCTTTGTTGGATAAGAGAAATAAGTGAGCTCTGATATATTTGGGTTGCGGGGGGGAGTTTCTAGTCTGACTGCATTTAAAAGTCTTGGACAGCACAGGTTATCCTTCTCATATTGTTGTGATTCTTTATTTCATTGGTCCTAGAATTCAAGACTTTTTAAACTTCATTATAAATAATGATAAAATTTCCTTTCAGCCATCTCTGAATCCAGAATATGAGAGAGAACCAAACCAGTGTAAGCCTTTAGCTGCAGGTGTGTGGGGTATCTTTTACATTTTAAAATATAAAACTATAGCACAGATCTGAAGTTGTTTTATTTGAAACATAAGAATTTTTTTTAGAATATTACAAAGATACAGATTGAAATTGAGGACATTTCAGTATTATTTTAACGTAAGTATCTTTTTGTAAGAAAGGTAATGCTTCTGTTTGGATGTGAATCCGTTGGTCTATAGATGCAGCCACAACTAGGTTTCTTGTTCCAGAACATCTTGTTGTAAAGATGACAAGAATCTAGCTCCCAAGAGGAAAAGTCATGAAGGTGAATAATCTAAACTAGTGATGTGATTGCTAGCTTAAGACTTTGTGTCCTGAACCTGTGTTGCCTGTGACCCATGACCACATTGTCCTTCAAGTGTTTTTCAATAACTCCCAGCATAATTTTCTCCATAATTTTACCAGCCACTGAAGTGAGATTGGCAGGTGTATAATTACCAGGGTCTTCCTTCTTGCTCTTCTTGAAAATTGGAACAACGTTTGCCAGCTTCCAGACAACCGGAACCTCTCCAGATTCCCAAGACAGTTGAAAAATAATCAAGAGGTCTCACAAAGACATTAGCCAGATCTCTGAGTACCCTAGGATGAATCCCATTGAGTCCCAAGAATATTATCATTCACGTTAAATAATTGTTTAAATTAAAAAAAAAAAAGCTTCTGTTAGCTTCCATATTACCATGTGCACATGGGATGAGAGCACGCCTGTACTATGAAAAGTCTTGCCATGAAGTTCAATGAGGACTAAGCATCAAGTTAAGACAAATGTAACATATACCTGTTATAGCTAAAATCATTTACATTTTTAAGATATTTTCTTTTTCAAATGTAGGACTCAGCCCAAGAATTAGAAACACTTGCAGAGAGGAAATAATTTTGGAGAAAGTGGAAGATGCAGGATTGGAGAATATGTGCAAAAATGAAGGGTTGGATTTGTTCCACTTCCTAAAAATTTTAAACTATTTCAAATAGATGCTCTTTACATGCAGAATGAATGGCTTTGTGAATGGTGCTGCACTCAGGGCTTTGTGTACAATGGCTTGGGATGCAGCCTTGAGAAAGGGGGAATGCTGACAGCAGATGGGAGCTGACTGACTAGAAGGGCCACAAATATTCTTGGGAGCAAGCTGGTTGGGCAGGTTAGCAGGGCTTTAAACTAGATATGCGGGAGGAAGGGGGTGTACTGGGTGACAGAGAAGCACGTGGTAACGCTGTCACCTTGGGAGGCGGTAGGAGAAAACCCCAGACTTGTCCTGGAGGCACTAAGGAGGGCTCCTCAGAGAAGGCAGCAAGGCCAATAGCTAAGTTGAAGTGCCTCTATACCAATGCGCACAGCATGGGAAATAAATAGGAGTTAGAAACCGTGGCACAATTGGTAAAGTATGACCTAATTGCTATCACGGAAATATAGTGGGATGAATCCCACGACTGCAATACCCTGATTGAGGACTACAGGCTTTTCAGAAGGGATAGACAGGGTAGGAAGGGTGGTGGAGTTGTCCTTTATGTTAGGAAGAGGATAGAACGTGAAGAGCTGTGTCTGAGAAACAGCTACGAACAGGTTGAGAGGTTGTGGGTTAAAATCAAGGATTGGTCCAGTAAAGGGCATCTAGTGGTAGGGGTCTGCTACAGGCCACCTGATCAGGAGGAGGCTGTTGATGAGATCTTTTTGCTTCAGCTGCAGGAGGTGTCACGCTCGCAGGCTCTTGTCCTGATGGGGCATTTCAACCACCCAGATATTTGCTGGGATAGCAGCACAGCATGTGGCAGACAATCCAGGAGATTCCTGGAGTCTGTTGAGGATAACTGCCTGGTCCAGGTAATAGATGGACCAACCCGAGGCGAAGCCTTACTGGACCTGGTACTCACCAATGCAGAGGAAAGCATTAGAGAGGTTAAGATTGGAGGTAGCCGGGGCTGTAGTGAGCACGCCCTGGTGGAGTTTGTGATCTGGAGGAATGCGGGCCTGGCAAAAAGTAGAGTGAGGACCCTGGAGAGCAAACTTCCAGCTGCTCAAGGAACTGCTGGGTGGGATCTCCTGGGAAAGTGTTCTTAAGGGCATAGGAGCAGAAAAGAGCTGGCAGCTCTTTAAGGACACCCTTCTGAGAGCACAATGGCTCTCCATCCCTAGCAGAAGAAGTCGAGGAGGGGAGGCAGGTGACCGTCATGGATGTGCAAGGACCTGCAGCTTACACTGAGGGAAAAGAGGGAAATGTACAGGAAGTGGAAGCAGGGTTGTGTATCCTGGGAGGAATATAGGGACGTTGTCCGCATGTGTAGAAAAAAGATTAGGAAAGCCAAGGCGCAGATGGAGCTTAACTTGGTGAGGGATATGAAAAATAACAAGGGGTTCTACAGGTATATAGGCAGGAGGAGACAGGCCAAGGAGAGTGTTCCCCCTCTGATGAATGGTAATGGGGAGCTGCCTTTCTCCAACTTTGAAAAAGCTGAGGTACTCAATGAGTGTTTTGCCTCAGTCTTCACAGGTGATCAAACTACCCATATCTGCCAGGACCATGAACCTCTAGGTGAGGGTGTGGAGAGCGAAATTTGTCCCACTGTAAGAGTGGAACAAGTCCAAGACCTCCTAATGAAATAGAACATATATAAGCCCACGGGGCCAGATGATATCCGTACTAGGGTTCTGAAAGAGATGGCTGATGTGGTTGCTGAGCCACTCTCCATCATATTTGAAACATCATGGCTGTCTGGTGAAGTCCCTGGAGACTAGAAAAAGGGAAACATTATTCCCATTTTCAAGAAAGGGAGAAAGGAAGAGCTGGGGAACTACAGGCCAGTGAGCCTCACCTCTGTGCCTGGGAAGATCATGGAGCAGATCCTCCTAGAAGCTACGTTAAGGCACATACAAGACAGCCAGCATAGCTTCACCGAGGGCAGATCTTGCCCGACCAATCTGGTGGCCTTCTATGATGGAGTGATAGCTTCGATGAAGGGTGATGGATGTCATCTATCTGGACTTCTGCAAAGCCTTTGACATGGTCCCTCACCACATCCTTCTCTCTAAATTGGAGAAGTGTGGATTTGAAGGATGGACTGTTTGATGGATAAGGAATTGGTTGGCTGGACGCAGCCAAAGGGTTGTGATTAATGGTTCTGTGTCAGGGTGGAGGCCGGTCACAAGCGGTGTCCACAGGGGTCAGTCTTGGGATCGGTGCTCTTCAACATCTTCATCAATGACATAGACGATGGCATCGAGTGCACCCTCAGCAAGTTTGCGGATGACACCAAGCTGAGCGTTGCAGTCGATACACAGGAAGGAAGGGAAACTATCCAGAGGGATACTAACTATCCAAACTGGGGAAAGACCTCCTTGAGAGCAGCTCTGCGGAGAAGGACTTGGGGGTCCTGGTAGACAAGAAGCTGGACATGAGCCAGGAGTGTGCACTTCCAGCCCAGAAGGTCAACAATATTCTGGGCTGCACTAAAAAAGGGGTGGCCAGCAGGGAGAGGGAGGTGATTGTCTTCTACTCAGCTCTTATGAGGCCCTATCTGGAGTACTGCATCCAAGCCTGGGCCCCACAGTACAGGAAGGACATGGAGCTCTTGGAGCAGGTCTAAACTAGGGCCACTAAGATGATCAGAGGGCTGGAGCATGTCTCCTATGAGGAAAGGTTGAGGGAACTGTTTAGCTCGGAGAAGAGAAGGCTCTGGGGAGACCTCATTGCGTCCTTACAGTACTTGAAGGGAGCGTATAAACAGGAGGGGGAGCAGCTGTTAATGAGGATGGATAGTGATAGAACAAGGGGGAATGGTTTTAAATTGGGACGGTGGTGTTTAGGTTAGAGATTAGGAGCATAGTGAAGCACTGGAACAGGTTGCCCAAGGAGGTTGTGGATGCCCCATCCCTGGATGCATTCAAGGCCAGGCTGGATGTGGCTCTGGGCAGCTTGGTCTAGTGGTTGGCGACCCTGCACATAGCAGGGGATTGAAACTAGGTGATCATTGTGATCCTTTTCAACCCTGGCCATTCTATGATTCTATGAAAACTGTTAAATGCCAGTTAGTGAGTATGACAGCTACGTCTCTAGTTCTGTCTTCGTAACACTCTAACATGATGGAAAGTGCAGCAGTTACAGCAATGCAACAAACTCCCAATGCTGCAGCAAGTGAAAACATGATCAAACGCAACAGCCATGGTCACAGAAATAGAAAAAAGAATATGCTTATCTTTCAAAGATCTCAGGTACACAGAGAACTACAAAATACCCTTGCTACCACTGCCAACCCTTAAATGAGGTCCAAGAAGGGGTGGATCCTGACTCCACCCCTTCCAGTCACTCAGGTGCATCGCATGCACCTGAGCTCCCCTGGGTTGGCCCTGCCTTCCCACCAGGTGCTCAATCACTGTTTCAAACTATGACTTAGCATTTCCACTACACTCCACCCCTTCACAGCATAAATCAATGACTGAGCAGGTTAAAGGTAAGCCCTTTCCATTAGGGTGATCCAGTACACCATGACACTTGTTAAATTTGCCCATCACAATGACAAAATATAAGATGATTGATGACTGGATCAGGGTTGAGGATCAAGTTCCTTCTTGGGTCAGTACTCAATGGTTCTCCTGGAGGCACATAGTTGCTTGGACCAAGGAAGATTCGGCTTACATCCCATCAGTCCCATATAGTCCACCACCAGGTGACACAGTGATCTTATAGAGACATTGGAGCATCTTGAGGCCACATTACTCCTCCCAGCAATCCTGTAGATTCAAGGAGACTCATGGGGAGTAGTACAGATGTTTCAGAGTTACGAGAAGGGGTAGGTCTGCCCTCCACAGCACAATACAGGCCATGTTCCTGTCCTGGGTCAACACTTAGACTTGCACAGGGACATGACCTGGCCATCTATACCATACCCTTTGGCCCAATATCTGAGGCTGCATACCTATATCGGGTACCAAAGTGCTGATCCTGATTTGCCATAGGTACACAATTAAGGTCCCCTTAGTGATGAAAACTAGAGTGTTGATCATGATTTCTGCAGGCCACGTACCTATTACTGAGGGGACTACCGATCCCCCAACCTCCAATAATCTCCCCCAAGGTGTAAACAAACCACACCACTTTGATCCTACCTGCACTTTCCAAGGCCATTCTATTTTATGGGTATCTGGTTCTAAGTTCTCAGGGGCAGAGAGTAGAAGATTATTTTCATTTCCAGTTTGGGGTCTTACCTGATTATTGGTGCCCATAATTTGGATCCTAAGCAGGGAGGCCCATGTTCTCTGTTTTGTACAGTCTTTGTCCACCTGTACAGGGACCGAGAGTCTGTCTTCAGGGCAGCCTTAAGAATACCATTATAGCATTCAATAAGGCCTGCCTCTGTCAGATTATATGGCAGATGGAATCGCCACTCAATGTTGTTTTCTTCTGCCCAGCGTTGCACCATTGCACCAGTGAAACGAGTCCCTTGGTCACTCTTGATGACTTGAGATGTCCCATAGGTGGCCATCAACTTGGTGAGTGCCTTGATGGCATATGCCTGGTTTGTGCTCGGCACTGGATAGGCCTGCATTAGCCCACTTGTGGTGTTGACATAAGCCAGGGCATATCTTGCCCCTTCAGACTGAGGGAGGGGCCCAATGTAATCAACCTGCCATCGCTGGAGAGGATTGTGTCCTCTAGCAAGATGGGCTCTTGTTTCGGGCAGTGATTTCTGTCACATCTTGGAGCAAGCATCACAGTCTCTGCATGCCTGGGCTCTATCAGTCAGTTGTATGGGCAGCCCCCATGCTTTAGCAGCTGCCCACATTGCCTTTTGTCTGGCATGTCACAGCTTCTGATGTAACCATTGGGCAATGTTCTAAGATGGTGAATCCTCAATCCATTGAGCTCGGGTCAGTGTGTCAGCATCTTCAGAAATGGGATATTTCCTTTCCTGTAATCCACAGTCATTCTCCATATGCCATCTGACTTCTGAACTGGCCATATGAGGAAATTATATGGGCTATGTGCAGGTCTTATAATCCCTACTTTTTCTAGTTCCTGCACCATTCTAGAGATCTCCTCTTGCCTCCCTTAGGAGTCTATAATGTTGAATACTAGTAATCTAGCACAGATCTGGCAGGCAAATAGGCTTACATTTCGCATGGCCTCTTAATATCACCTGCACCGCCCAGACACTAATACATCTCTCACTTTCAGTCTGAACTCTCCTACGTTCGTCCAGAGAGTCAGACCCCATAGTATGTCTGTGCCCAGGATATACTCTGGGACTGGGGCAATAGACACCTTATACTCCCAAAGGTGGGAAACACCCAACCCCCAACTTCAACCACATCTGGGTTACAGGAATGGTCTGTCCCCCAAACCCACCAATCACCACCCTGTCTCCATAGAATTTAGTCAGATCACCATAAATAATCAAGCCTCTGCACCCGTGTCTACTAATGCTACCATTTGCTGTATGTTCTTCCAGGATCAAAAAAAGTAGTCAATTCAGCATAGGGCCTCTGGTTCCATCTGGGGGCTGTAGGTGCAGGGGACTGGCACCCCCCATCACACAAATAACATCAATCGCCAATTCTTTTACCTTAAGTGGCTTGGGCATAGTGGCTGAGGTCACTTCAGGAGGCTTTTTCCTTTTGGTATATGGAAGATTGCCTAGTTCCTAACATGTTCTCATTGGTACTTCATCAATTACTCTTACTCCTGCTTTTCTGGGGGTGTTTTGAAACTTTTGATTTTCCTCCCACTCCAAGGGGCAGGTCTCCTAGTTTTAGTTGTAGGGAGGACCTCTGCCCCTTCCAACATCCAGATAGCACACCTGGTGCAAAGGCACTCTGTTTCTTCTAGATCAGCCACCAACTGGGTGGCTTGTTGAATAATGGCCTCCAAGGCTACTTAAGGGTTTAGTACGGACACTAGTGTGCAATACAGGTGGAGAGGAGCTTGTAAATATGAGGTCCCTCATCCCTGCCAAGAACTTAACTTGGTCTGGACTCTCAAAGGCATTGTCATATATTGCCTCCTTCACTCCTAATTGTAATATAATTTTGAAGTTCCTCCATTGAGGTCTATAGACCAGTATTTACCAGAACATCACTTGTTTGGCCATGTGAGTCTACACGCCAACATTATCCATTGAATTAGCAAATGCTTTTCCTCATTATGCATCATCGTTGCATACAGTCTTTGAGTGCCAGATGTATGGTAATGGATGCCAGTTTAGAAATCTCAGGCCCATTAATTTCCACACTTTCAGCCCCCACGTCCCATAATCTCAAGAGCCAAGCTGGTATATTCTCTTGTGTTTTTTGTTTAAATCATTGTAATAAATCCATGAGTTCAGCAGCTGCGTGTGGGCATGCTATCACATATGATGTGGTGTGGGTAGGGGGCCCACTCCTCATGTGCCAACCCTGCTGGCGTATCTTGGACTTTCTTCATTTTTTTGAGTTATTACTGGTCTTATTTCTAGAGGATCTGAAACTCCCAAATCCTGTAGTTAAATTTTAGTCTGCTTGATTTTCTTTTTATTCTTAGATTCAACCGGGATTCAAGGATCCTGCTGACCCAAGTTCTTTTCCCCTTCTAATTATATAGTTCTTTATTTCAAAGGGAAAATGCTATTTGAACAGGCAGTTTATCCCATCAGAGATGTAATTTTATTTTCTATTTTTCTGATACAAGCCTTTAAAAGCTTGTTTCCATCTTTCAATCCTTTCTCAGAGCATTAAGACACATTAATAGTTAGTAGTAGCAGCTATGCTATAGCAGATGCTGCTACTGTTCTTTCCTCAGTTGTCAAATAATTTTGTACTAAATTATTCATAAATTCAGCCATCTTCAAAAGGAACTTAATTGCAGAACCACTATCCCTTATAGGCCCCCATTCTTCAGTAATTCATGCAGCACTCAGCCAAGAGGAACCCAGGAATCCCAAGGTTTCCCCAGGAGTCCTCCCTTTGGAGTATTAGGGGGTCCCAGTGACCATCTAACATATTAACTTTTAAGATCAGAGAATCATAGAATGGCCTGGGTTGAAAGGGACCAGAATGATCATCTAGTATCAAGCCCCCCATCACAAGCAGGGTTGCCAACCACTAGACCAGGGTGCCCAGAGCCACATCCAGCCTGGCCTTGAATGCCTCCAGGGATGGGGCATTCACAACCTCCTTGGGCAACCTGTTCCAGTGCATCACCACCCTCTGGGGGAAAAACTTACTCCTAATATCTAACCTAAACCTTCCCTGTCTCAGTTTAAAACCATTCCCCTTTGACCTATTGCTATCCACCCTTGTAAACAACCATTCACTCTCCTGTTTATATGCTCCCTTCAAGTACTGGAAGGCCACAATGAGGTCTCCCCAGAGCCTTCTCTTCTCCAAGCTAAACAAGCCCAGTTCCCCCAACCTTTCCTCGTAGGAGAGGTGCTACAGCCCTCTGATCATCTTAGTGGCCCTCCTCTGGCCCTGCTCCAAGAGCTCCATGTCCTTCTTGTACTGGGGGCCCCAGGCCTGGATGCAGTACTCCAGATGGGGCCTCACAAGAGCTGAGTAGAGGGGGACAATCACCTCCCTCTCCCTGCTGGCCACCTCTTTTTTAATGCAGCCCAGAACACAGTTTGCCTTCTAGGCTGCAAGCACACACTGCTGGCTCATGTCCAACTTCTCATCCACCAGGACTCCCAAGATAATTCATCCTAATTAAGTATACTGCTATCACAACCACCTAGCTCACCAAACATAATGCAGTAACACAATGGAAAGCATAGCAAAGACCGCAAACTCCTAGGCTACAACAAAAGAGGACGTACTCAAATGCAACAGCCACAAAAACAAAAAAAAGAACCTACTTACCTTTAAAAGACCACAGATACACAGGAATCTCTAACAAGATACCCTTACCTTCCCTGCCAACCCTTAAATGAGGTCTGGGAAGGGGTGGATCCTGACTCCACCCCTTCCAGTCACTCAGGTGCATCGCATGCACATGAGCTCCCCTGGGTTGGCCTTGTCTTCCCACCATGTGCTCAATCTCTGTTTCCAGCTGTGACTTAGCATTTCTGCTACAGTTTTGAACCTGGAAAAGGTGTAAGGTTCATATGTTCTATTATACACATCTAAAATATGGAGATATGGTAGTTGGAATAGTATGCATCTCTTCTCTGATGTTTATAAGAGCCTCTGTGGAATACTAGCTCTAAATTGTGCTTTTCATATGAATAATAATTCTTTAGTAACTTCAAAATGAAATGTCAAAGTCAGTGTTTTTTGAAGATAGCTAACAACTAATAGTATTTGGATTTTAGATTTGTAAACAAGAACTGTATAGTTAGTTTCTTTGACTGAAGAATATCTTTACTTTCTGAAAGCAAAATTCCTTAATTGCCAAGTTAAATATTTTACAAACAATGGTTATAGAAAATGAAACAGAACTTCTTTTATCCAGGTTTGTACAGTGTATTATTTGTTAAACTAACTCTAGACTAAGTTCCTGATTTATGCATGTTTTGCTTTGGACCATATGACTATCCAGTAACCTACGAACTAGAAACTTAAGACTATATATGTATGCATGCTTTTTTCTTTTTTCAGACTATTCTTTGAATCCTCAATCTAGTTCTCCAAGAATGCTCGTTATTAAAAAGGGCAGTACAAAAGAACTGCAGATATCTGGATTTCCTGTAGTAGAAAGTCTTCATTTACAGACAGTAAAAAATGGAACCGGCACAAGCGTTTATAAAGGATTAGTCCCTAAACCTGCCACTCCACCCACAAAGGTGAGTTTTAGATACTGGTGGCATGAATGACATGCTGGGGAAAAAAAAACAGGCTGTAATGCGGAATGTACTTATTTCACCCCTGAGTATTCTGTTCCTAGAGTATGCTTTCAAGTCTTGAATATTTCAAGTGTCACATACCCTAAAGGTGACTGGAAACACTTTCTCATTTTTCTTTTAAAATTATACTATGATCAAATCTTTCTTGATTTCTCATCTATCTTTTTTGAAAAGTGCAAGAACCATCCAAGTGAGAGCAAAAATGATGCTGTTAACTTAGGGAATAGCAATGCTTTTTGTGTATGTGTTTTTAACATAAAAGGATACCAAGTGGAGAGCCATAGTTGGCATAAAAATACCTTACACATTTATCCATTTATCCCAGTTATTGATATAGATTATTTTGCAATCTCTTAGTGCCATTTTGGTCCCTTTTCATATGCAACTTTCCATGTTCATCTTTTAGTTTTGTTTCAAGATTTTTTTCTGTGTTCCTGAGAGTATCTGATAGAGCTGTTCTTAACTCTAGAACTCAATGCATTAGAAAAATTATCATAGAATCATAGAATATACCGAGAGATGCACAAGGATCCTTGAGTTCAACTCCTGGCTCCACATAGGACAACTCAAAAATAAAACCATATTTCTGAGAGAATTGTCCAGATGCTTCTTGAACTCCAGCAAGCTTGGTGTCATGAACCTAGGGAGCCTGTTCCAGTGCCCAATGACACAATCAGTGAAGAACCTTTTTCCTACTATCCAATCTGAACTTCCCCTGTCACAGCTTCATGCCATTCCCTTGGGTCCTATTGCTGGTTACCAGAGAGAAGAGATCAGCATCTGCCCCTACACTCCCCTCGTGAGGAAGCCATAGGCTGCCATGAGGCCTCACCTCAGTCGCTTCTTCTCTAGGCTGAACAAACCAAGGGATTTCAGCTGCTCCTCATCCCTCCAGACCCTTCACCATCTTTGTAGCCCTTCTTTGGATGCTCTCTAATAGTTTTATGTCCTTTATATATTGTGGTGCCCAAAACTGTGCACAGTACTCAAGGTGAGACCACACCAGCACAGAGCAGTGTGTGTGCCTGATGCACCCCAGGGTACAGTTGGTCCTTTAGGCTGCCAGGGCACACCATTGACTCATATTCAACCTTCTATCAGCCAGAAACCCCAGATCCCTTTCTATGGGGCTGCTTTCTAGCTTCTTGTCCCCTAGTCTGTACATACATCCAGGGTTGCCCCATCTCAGGTGCAGAACCTAGTACTTGCTTTTTTTAAGCTTTGTGTGATTGGTGATTGCCCAGCCCTCTAGTCTGTCAAGATGTCTCTGCATGGCCTTTCTAATCTCAAAGGAGTAAACAACTCCTCCTAATTTAGTGTTATCTGCAAACTTGGATAGTATGCATTTGAATCCTGCATTCAGATCATTTATTAAAACACTGAGAAGAAATAGCCCCAAAACAGAGCCCCAGGGAACCCCACTAGTGACTGGCTGCCAACCTGATGTAACCCTGTTTACTGTAACCATTTTATAATTACTTTCAGCTGTTCAAGACTCAGATTTTGGTTCCTAATGTATCAGATATGAGGGTCTTAACTGTTTTTAAATTTAACTCTTTATACAGAAGTGTAAACTATTTGTGAAAGAATGAATTGTTCATAAATAGCCTCTATCATACAAGGAAACAGGTGTTTGCAATAAATTACGGTTGGTAGGTACGATTTGCTTTTGTTTAATCGGTTTTCTAAAGATTATTGAAAATAATCCTATTGTTGCTAATGATTTTTTAAACTTTTGTTTAGCCTACACAGTGGAAAAACCAAGAAAATGAAAATAAACTTGAGAATCCATTTCCTCATGAATATGCATATGGCAATTTCAGTCCTTTCAAATTAACTGCCAGGGCATTTCCTGTATCACAGAATTTGGTGAAAGAGGTAAAGCAATGTTTGTAGTTTTAATCAAATATATTAAATTAAGTTAGTTTTCTGGAAGATAATGTGAGAGAGGGAAACATGGAAGGTAACTCACTGGCCTTTAAGTACTGCACAATTTGCTTTGTAGGCTTGATTTGGAGTAAAAATGGTGCACTAGCATGTAGAATCTGGTATGTTTAAGCCTAAAAATTGCTAATATACTTCAGAAGGTTAACTGCATCTTAGCAGTGCTCAGTAAGTCTGCATCTGTGTTTACATGCAAGAGCAATATATACTGAAATGCAAATATCTTCCCTCTGCTTTTGACTGTGGATATGTATGCAACCTAAAACTACAAGTTTTTGAGAGGCTTTTTGTCTTTCACTCAAAGTTTTCTAAATGAATGAGCTTCTAATAGCCTTTTTTTTTTCCCCTTACCTCCTACATTAGTCTAATCGGTCAAACTCTTCATCCCCTATTGACAAAGTTGGTCAGCTTCGTTTAACAAAATTGACAAGAATGCGGACTAATAAGAAGAGCAAATTTTTGAAAGCATTGAAACAAGATATAGTGGAAGAAGATGAAGATGAAAATCATGCTGGGCAAGAGAAGGTAATTTTCATCATATCTGTTGTAGATCCAGCAGTAACGAGTTTCAGACTGAATGTAACCTATGTTTTATGTGGCTATAACCAGCTGTTAAGGCATGGTCTTGGCTCTCTAAATGTGAGAAAGAAAAGTTGTTCCAAGTACTACTCTTTCTCCAGTACTTCTTAGTAGTTTCTTTCTTTATTTCTGCAGGATATGTTTGTACACTTTAATAACTCAAGCACATCTTGTCTTTAGCAACAATTAAAAACAATGAAGCTTAGTATGCTCATCTAATCTTTCTAAGGGGCAATGTTTTGCAACTTGGCTGTTGGCTGTTAGTTATACTACAAAACAATTAATGGAAAACCTTGGTTCTGTTTCTCAAATTGTTTCCTTTCTAACTGGAATGCTTTGATAGCCAGAAGTTCTCTATTCTTCATTTAGTCATAACAATGTTTTGTTTTCTGCATATATAAAGAACCTATTTCTACTTCCAAACTGAGAACTTGGAGGCTCATACTGTATATAATATTAATGTATCAGGTTTCTTTCATTCTGGATCTGTTCATGCAGTGCCTGGCTAGTACCTGAGAATATTCATGTCTGTGCTACCCTCCAACAACAAGCCAAAAGCATAGTTACTTTATGTAGTACAAGTGAAGGTAAATAATGTATTATTCAGGATGATGGGATTTAAAGTATTTAAAAAAAAAAAGTTTAAAAAGTTCTTGAAGGGTTATTCAGATTCAAAGATACAAATAAAGAAATAATGCCACTGTGCATTGCTCATAAAAGTAAGACCGACTTTCACAGAAACACAGAAACGCAGGGGGTTGGAAGGGACCTCAAGAGATCCTCGAGTCCAACTCCCTGCTAAATCAGGTATCCTACAATAGGTCACACAGGTAGGTGTCCAGATGGGTCTTGAGTATCTATATAGAAGACTCCACAACCTCTCTGGGCAACCAGTGCTCCATCGCCCTTACTGTAAAGAAGCTCTTTAACATGTTTGCCTCCCACCCTCCCTTAAGATATTTATCAACATTAATCAGATCCCCTCTCAGTCGTCTTTTCCCCAGGCTGAACAGACCCAGGTTACTCAGTCTTTCCTCATTAGGTAGATGCTCCAGGCCCTTTATCATCTTTGTGGCTCTCCACTGGACTCTTTCTAGGAGATCCCTGTCTTTTTTGAACTGAGGAGCCCAGAACTGGACAAAGTATTCTAAATGTGGCCTCACCAGAGCAGAGTAGAGGGGGAGGATCACCTCCCTCAACCTGCTGGCCATGTGTTTTTTAATGCACTCCAGGATACCATTGGCCTTCTTGGCCACAAGGGCACACTGCTAGCTTGTGGCCAACCTGTTGTCCGCCAGAACACCCAGGTCCTTCTCTGCAGAGCTCCTCTCCAGCAGGTTATTTCCTAACCTGTACTGATGCATGCAGTTATTCCTCCCCAGGTGCAAGACTGTACACTTGCTCTTGTTAAATCTCATCAGGTTCTTCCCTGCCCAACTCTTCAATCTGTCCAGGTCTTGTTGAATGGTAGCAAAGCCTTCTGGTGTGCCAGCAACTCCTCCAAGCTTTGTATCATCAGCAAACTTGCTGAAGGTGGACTCTATCCCTTCAGGTTATTCATGAAGATATTGATCAAGACTGGACCCAGCACTGACCCCTGGGGAACACCGCTAGTTACAGGCTTCCAACCAGACTCTACACCATTGCTGACAACCCTCTGAGCTCTGTCAGTCAGCCAGTTCTCAGTCCACCTCATCATCCACTCATCTATCCAACATTTTCTATGTTTCGTAACGAGGATATTGAGGGGAGACAGTGTCAAAAGCCTTGCTGAAGTAAAGGTACCCAATATCCATTGCTCTCCTCTCCAACTATACAGCCAGTAAAGAAATCATGGTCAACCAACCTGGTAGCCTTCTATGATATTCCCTTGGTGAATACATGTTAACAACTTCTGATAACCTTCTTCTCTTCCAATTGCTTGGAGAGGGTGTCCAGAACAATTTGTTCCATCACCTTTCCAGGGACAGAGGTGAGGCTGGCCGGCCTGTAGTTTCCTGGATCCTCCTTCTTTCCCTTTTTCAAGATTAGAGTGACATTGGCTTTCCTCCAGTCTTCAGGCACCTCTCCTGTTTTCCAAGACCATTCAAAGATGATAGATAGTGGTTCAGCAATCAACTCTGTCAGCTCCCTCAGCAAATGTGGCTGCATCACACTGATGCCCATGGATTTGTGTGCATTGATTTTGGCTACAGACACTGACTAAATCCACCCTGATGAAGAGGAATTCTTCCTTTCCCCAGACACTCTCTCTTATTTCCAAGGTCTGGGATTCCTGATGGAGAGATGAGTGCTGGGTGCAATGTTGTTTAAGAAATGCACAAAAAATTTGGATTTAAGATGAAAAAGATCTTGGGAAACACTGTCTTGAGCTTCAGCGCTCTGAAAATAGTACATAAACATGATGGGAGTTTGCGCCTGCAATTGTCTTGAGTTCTTATTATTGGAGGACCATCTCCTCCAGGCCTTGGAGTTACCTGGGAGGACTACAAAGGAGTTGTCTGGGCAGCCAGGGATCAGGTTAGGAAAGCTAAAACCCAGGCAGAATTAAATCTAGCCAGGGACATAAAAGGGAACAAGAAGAAATTCTACAAGTATATCAGTGATAAACGGAAGGCTAGGGAAGATGTGGGCCCTCTCCAAAAGGAAACTGGAGACCCGGTCATGAGGGATATGGAGAAAGCTGAGGTACTCAATGACTTCTTTGCCTCAGTCTTCACCGGCAAGGGCTCTAGCCACACCGCCCAAGTTGCAGAAAGAAAAGGTAAGAACTGGGAGAAGGAAGGTCTGCCCGCTGTAAGTGAAGATCAGGTTTGAGACCATCTAAAGAACCTGAAGGTGCACAAGTCCATGGGACCTGATGAGATCCATCCCTGGTTTCTGAGGGAACTGGCAGATGAAGTTGCCAAGCAGCTATCCATCATATTTGAGAGGCCAGTCAGTCTCACCTCTGCCTGGCAAGATCATGGAGTAGATCCTCCTGAAGGCCCTACTAAGGCACATGGAAAATAAAGATGAGGTGATTGGTGGTAACCAATATGGCTTCACCAAGGGCAAGTCATGCCTGACAAAATTGGTGGCCATTTAAAAATGGAGTTACAGCATCAGTGGATAAAGGAAGAGCAATTGACATTATCTGGCTGGATGGCCATCCCAAAAAGTTGTGGTCAATGGAGTTAAATCCAGTTGGTGGCCAGTCACAAGTGGTGCACCCCAGGGCTCGGTACTGGGGCCGGTTCTATTTAATATCTTTATTTAATCTATTTATCTATTTAATATCTTGACGAGGGGATTGAGTGCACCCTCAGTAAGTTTGCAGATGACACCAAGTTGGGAAGGAGTGTTGATCAGCCAGAGGGGAGAAAGGCACTACAGAGGGACCTGGATAGACTGGATCGATGGGCCAAGGTTAACTGTATGAGCTTCAAGAGGGCCAAGTGTCGGGTCCTGCATTTTGGTCACAACAACCGCAGGCAACCCTACAGGCTTGAGGAGGAGTGGCTGGAAAGCTGCCTGATGGAAAGGGACCTTGGTGTACTGATGGACAGTCAGCTGAATATGAGCCAGCAGTGTGCCCAGGTGGCCAAGAAGGTCAGTGGCATCTTGGCTGCTGCTGCTGCTGCTGCTGCTGCTGCTTCTTTGTCTTCGTCTTATTCGTCTTCGTCTTCTTCGTCTTCGTCTTCTTCGTCTTCATCTTCTTCTTTCTTTATTTTTTTTTACAGATTACACACCTCTCACAAACTTGTTTGGCTACTGTATAAGTTCCTATACATCCTTATTTTCGCAATGCAGCATCACGCATTGCCTGAACTCCCCAACGACTTCCTTGATGTAAGATAGCTAAAATTTCTCTCATTGCTTGTTTATCAACATTTCTCTTCCATCAGGGAGTACCCACCTCCCTTCAAACTCCTTTGCTCCCAACCTTCTAAAAGCTTCTTTCTCCTTTACCCTGAATACCTGTTTTTCTGACAGAGCAGGTATCTCAGTTGTGAGATGACTCATGGTCACTTCTGGAAGCAAAGCTGCTTCTTGGGCCTTCTCATCTGCTAGTCGATTCCCTAGGGTAATAGCCAAGTTCCCCTTCTGATGTCCTTTCACATAAACCACTGCAATTTCTGCAGGTAGCGTTAAGTTTTTCAGGACTTGTCTAATAAGCTCCTCATGGACTAATTCCTTCCCTTTACTATTAATCAACCCTCATTCCTCCCATATCTTTCTGAATGTGTGAATCACCCCATAAGCATATCTTGAATCAGTATATATCGTTCCCTCTACCTCTTTTAGAAATTTCAGTGCTTGATTCAGAGCATACAGCTTGCAAGTTTGGGCTGACCAGTTATTAGGCAGCCAGCCCAGTTCTTTTATCTCACTCCTCCTCCTGTCAACAACTGCATATCTGTTATGCCTTTTTCCTTGTACTATTCTTGAGAATTCATCTACAAACAGCATCTTCCTGTTGCCAAGGGGTACATCCTCTAAATCAGTTCTCACTTTAGTTTGGTATTCTATCAAGTCTAAGCAGTTATTCTCTATATCTGACTTATTCTTTTCACCCTTGCACAGGAAGGTTGATGGATTCAAACATGATTCCATAGTTAATGACAAATCATCTTTTTCCATCAATATTATCTCATATTTTAAGATTCTAGAGTCTGTCAACCAACGCCCAGCCTTTTACGTTGATTGTTTTCACTTGGTGTGGAGTAACCACCACTAGGTGTCCTCCAAAGGATAATTTTCTACTCTCTTCTACCAGCAAAGTAGCGGTGATTGCTTGAACACACTCAGGCCAGCCCCTACAGACTGGGTCTAAGAACTTGGATAGGTAGGCTACCAGCTGTCATTTATCTCCACACTCCTGGGTTAATACCCCTAAAGCTGCTCCTCTATCAATGGCAACAAAAAGGTAAAAGGGTTTATCCAAAGCTGGGAGGGGCCAGGACAGGCGCTGTGATCAGACTTCTCTTCAACTCCTCTACTTATTCTATTTCTTCCTCTGTCCAGATGAGTTCATTCGACTCTCCATCTAATAATTTAAGATATAACCCCTTTGTCTTTTGAGCATACGCTGAGGGGAGAAAGGCACTACAGAGGGACCTGGATAGACTGGATCGATGGGCCAAGGTTAACTGTATGAGCTTCAATAGGGACAAGTGTCAGGTCCTGCATTTTGGTCACAACAACCCCAGGCAACCCTACAGGCTTGAGGAGGTGTCTCGCTCCATTTTATAGGAGGGAGAGGAGGTTCTTTGAAATATGTATACCCGGCGTGAGATTAAGAAACAACGGTCCAGATGTTGGTCCGACCAGTTTATTACAAATCTTAATAAGGGTGATGGGGAAGGGGAGGACGGACGATTTAGAGTGATAGGGTAGGGAAGGTGGGTGATAGTGTAGTGGAATTCCAGGGTCACAGCCTGAACCAATGGGTGGGCTCTGTGAGTGTGTGAGTGCGGCGGCGCGGCGGTACGAACGGGGGAGGGACACATTCCTCAGCTCGGCTCTGCCTACGCGCTGCTACCGGGAGGGGTGAGTCGATTCTTTTTGATATCTTTCCCTCGTGTGCCTATTTCTTAAATAAAGGCTTTGTCATTACCTTCATTTGCTCTACAGATAGAAAAGATAGAAAGAAGCAAGAATTGTGTAAAGCAGGGATAGTCACCACCAGGATCCGGCAGTAGTCCCATTGCATGACGTTCCGACGGTCCGGGCCAAAAGCGCAGGGGAAGAGCAGCAGCAGCGTGGCCGGTCTTGGGCAGCAAGAAGGTGCAGGTACTGAGTAGGTCCAGGAAGAAGTACGGGAGGAAGCAGCAGGTCTCCGGTAGTAGGCCCTGGAGAGTCCGTCAGCATGCAGGCCTTTCGTAGTGAGGGATCTGATGGCAGACACCTGCCTTCATGGTTGTTGGACCCTCTTTTATCCTCCTTCTTCCCTGCCTACGTGACATTCCTGGGCGCTTGGGTAAGAGCCATGTGAGCACCCCCTGAGATGGCTGTCTCCCTTGAGATAAGTCCACACAAAAGACTGTTTCCTGGTCATTTAGCTGCCACGTATCTCCCTCTCGTTGCCCCTGGCTTTGTCCATCTGTTGCCCCTCCAGACAAAGGATTTTCCAATCCTTGGTCAGGACTTGCTTGAACTTGTTCCTCAGCAAGCTTTGAGGCAATGGCGTAAAAGAATGACCTCTTACACCACCCCGTGACTCAAAGGTTGCTTAAAAATGGGACACTGCTGATTTATTATGGTGAGAAAAAGATAGCAAGCATGAGGGTAAAGGAGGGAGGGGGGCGGGGAATCAAATGTTTCATACAATCATCACAAAAGATTTTTCAGGCTTGGTTACAAATGCGGTCCTGATGTGCTGGACTTGCCCATCAGTAGAGGAGGTTACAAAGTACATTGAGGATACAACACGTTGTATAAGTTGAATAAAACATGGTATCATAGAAGGGACAAACATGAGAGTTGCAATAACACACAATAGATAAAATAAGATACGTTTTACCCATGGACCACCTGGGAGTCAGGAAAAGAGGTCAAGGTCTGGGCCTTTCCAAGTTTAGACAGGAACATGTGCTATTTTCCGTATACCTTGAGCAATTTGTTTAACAACTTTACCATTATCATCAATCTTAAGACAACAAGTTGAGTCATTTAATTTGCCACAGTCACCCCCTTCTTCAGCTAGCAGGTAGTCCAGAACAATGCAGTGCTGGAGTATTGCTGCCCGCATCTGTGAAGTTTGATCTACAAGGAGATCAAGGGCATACACTGTTTCATTGGTAATGATTTCAAGGTCGGCTTGTAATCTGATAATACGGTTTAGGTTATAGATGGGCTCTCGAGCACCACTAACCCACTCATTGGGGTTCCAGGTGGCTGGTCACCATCCCTGGATGTGGTTAAAAACCATTTGGATGTGGTGCTCAGGGACATGGTTTAGCGGAGGGTACCAGACACTGCACCGAGTGGTTTCCGTTTGTTTTCTTTTTTCTCCTTCTCTTCACCCCCCCCCCCCTTACGTTAGCAGTTATCAACTATGAGGTTGCTCTTTATTGTCAGAGCACTGTATAAGGGATTAAAAGCTATCATGTTCCTTGCCAGTTTCCGGCCTATAATTAACCTCTTCATGTCTTGCTGTGGAGTTGTGTTCATATACAACCAAATAAGGGCCCTGATAGAGGCACCTGCCTGGTGGCTTTATGCAATGTGGTATAATTTGAATTTTGAGACCTTCGAACCAGTTTCTAGGCTTCCCTCTCAGTTTGTTGAACGTTTTTTGAATACCGAGTCAGTGCTCATATTTTTGTGCATATTATCGATATCTTTGAATGTATTCCTCTTCATTCGTGCTAAGTGGAAGGAGCCTCCTCCAAGACCAGAGAATGATGACTGGCAAGGAATATGGAAAGGTTTAGGAAGAATCTTAGAAGCATGGGGACCCGCCATGCCATGGGATTTCACTCCTGAACATCTGTGGGATCCCGAGAAACTGAGCCAGCATTTGAGTCAGGGGCAGTGCGGCTTAGATAGATCAAAGGAGGCACGGCTCATCTGGGGCTTGGCTTGTGCCTACCGCGCCCTGTATAGTACTGTTCTGGAGAGAGACAGTTTCCGAGCGGAGGAGCAAGACGAAGGGGGAAATCTCCAAGTCAGACCTGACCAGTCACAACAGACACCAGTAACAGTGTCAGTAGCCCCTGTAGAAGGCAAGAAATGGAAGCGGGTGTCCTCACGTCTAGAGCGAAAAAAGGAAGAAGAAGAAGAAGAAGAAGAAGAAGTGGAGGAGGAAGTGGTAGAGGAAGATCCAGGTGAGGGGACTTCCTCAGAACCAAGAAAAGCAAAAGCAAAAACTAAGAGGCACGAAGAGGACAGCGATGAAGAGGAGATCTCTATTACTGTTCGTCGACCTCTCAAGATGTCTGAGATCCTAAGCTCAAGAAAGAAATTTGAACGATGCCCGAATGAAACTGTTGTCACCTGGTTGCTTCGTTGTTGGGATAGTGGGGCCAGTAGCTTGTCTCTAGATGGTAATGAAGCCCGCCAACTAGGAGACATTGCCGGAGACAAATCCATCGACAGAGCAATTAGTAGATGTTTGGATGAAGCTGCAACCCTCTGGGACTGAATATTAATAGCTGTGAAGGAAAGGTATCCCTACAAAGAACTTCTGCAGCCTGCAAAGAAAACGTGGAATACAATTGAGAAAGGTATCCAGTATTTGAGGGAAATAGCCCTGGTGGAAATGTTATATGACTCTAATTTTGCTCCTAATGATCCACGCCAAAACCATAATCCGGAGAGAGTGAGGACAACACCTGAAATATGGCAAAAACTTACGAGAGCAGCACCAGACAGATACGCCCCCACACTATTAGCCACATTCCACAAATACGAGGACCAACAGACCCCTAGTCTTCGAATTGATTCTTACACTCCAAAACTATGAACAACATCTACCCCCAACCCACGTTTCCATTTCAGCCGTCACAGAGTTAGCAAACAGACTGGGTGAAGTAGAAGAGCAGGTGTCTCTATTGATTAATCGTGATGAACCCGTAGAACCCGTAATAGTATCGGAAACGTTTGACGACGATCAAGATAAGCAAAGGGGCCTAATGAAAGAACTGATCAAAATAATGAAAATCCAATTAATTAAAGAAGATGGATCCCCCTCCTCACCTGTAACATCAAAAATTTCAGCTATTGAAGGCAAACGCTTTCCTGCTCGAGTGAGAAACAACAACAGGACTGCCTCGCGTGTTGCCTTGTGGCGTTATCTCCGTGACCATGGAGAAGATATGAGGAAGTGGCACGATCAAGATACTCCCGTACTGCGAGCACGGGTGAGAGAATTACAGAACAGACCAACCACCAGTGTAGTTGCTCCAGTTACCACAGGTAATGAATAGAGGGGCCCTGCCCTCAGTCAGGGGAGGGAGAGGGATAACAGAGTTTATTGGACTGTGTGGATCCGACGGCCTGGCACATCAGAACCACAGAAATATAAGGCATTGGTGGATACCGGTGCACAGTGCACTCTAATGCCCTCGAATCATGAAGGGACAGAATCAGTCCATATTTCTGGAGTGACTGGGGGTTCTCAAGAACTGACTGTGTTGGAGGCCAAAATAAGCCTCACTGGTAAAGACTGGCAAAAGCACCCTATTGTGACTGGCCCAGGGGCTCCATGCATACTGGGTATTGATTACCTCAGAAGGGGGCATTTCAAGGATCCTAAGGGGTATCGATGGGCCTTCGGAATAGCTGCTGTAGATACAGACCACATTAAGCAGCTATCTGTTTTGCCTGGCCTGTCAGAAGATCCGTCTGCTGTGAGGTTGCTGCAAGTAAAAGAGCAGCAGGTACCAATTGCCACAAAAGCAGTGCATAGACGGCAGTATCGAACCAACAGGGATTCCTTGCTCCCCATTCTGAAGTTGATTCAACTAGTCAACTAGAAAGTCAAGGAGTGATCAGCAGAACCCATTCACCTTTTAACAGCCCCATATGGCCAGTGCATAAAACCAGTGGAGAATGGAGGCTGACGGTAGACAACTGTGGCCTGAATGAAGTCACACCCCTGCTGAGTGCTGCTGTGCCGGACATGCTAGAACTCCAATATGAATTGGAGTCAAAAGCAGCCAAGTGGTATGCCACCATTGACATCGCTAATGCCTTCTTTTCCATTCCTCTGGCCACAGAATGCAGGCCACAGTTTGCCTTCACCTGGAGGGGCGTTCAGTATACTTGGAACCGTTTGCCCCAGGGGTGGAAACAGCCCAACCATTTGCCACGGGTTAATCCAAACTGTACTGGAACAGGGCAGTGCTCCTGAGCATCTGCAATACATTGATGATATTGTTGTGTGGGGCGATACAGCAGAAGATGTTTTTAAGAAAGGAGAGCAAATAATCCAAATTCTTCTGCAAGCTGGTTTTGCTATTAAGCGAAGCAAAGTGAAAGGACCTGCCCAGGAGATTCGGTTCCTAGGTATCAAGTGGCAAGATGGGCGCCCTCACATCCCGGAAGATGTGATTGACAAAATCACTGCCATGTCTCCGCCCATTAATAAGAAAGAGACACAATCTTTTCTGGGTGTAGTGGGCTTTTGGAGGATGCATGTTCCAAACTATAGCCTTATTGTAAGCCCCCTGTATCAGGTGACGCGGAAGAAGAATGATTTTACATGGGGTCCTGAACAGCAGCAGGCTTTTGAGCAGATCAAACATGAGATAGCCCGTGCCGTGGCCCAGGGGCCAGTACGGACGGGACAGGATGTAAAGAACATCCTCTACACTGCTGCTGGAGAGAAAGGTCCCACCTGGAGCTTGTGGCAAAGAACCTCAGGGGAGACCCGAGGCCGACCCCTGGGATTCTGGAGTCGAGCATACAGGGGGTCTGAAGAGTGCTACACCCCAACTGAGAAGGAAATCTTAGCCGCGTATGAGGGGGTTAGGGCTGCTTCCGAAGTAGTCGGTACTGAGACGCAGCTCCTCCTGGCACCTCGACTGCCAGTGCTGAATTGGATGTTTAAAGGAAAGGTTCCCTTTACCCATCATGCTACTGATGCCACTTGGAGCAAGTGGATTGCACTGATTACACAACAAGCTCGAATGGGGAACTTCAGTCGTCCAGGAATCTTAGAGGTGATCATGGACTGGCCTGAAGGTAAAAAGTTTGAAACATCACCAGGAGAAGAGGTATCACGTGCCAAAGAGGCCCCACCGTACAATGAACTACCAGGAAATGAAAAGAAATATGCCCTGTTCACAGATGGATCGTGTCGTATTGTGGGGAAGTATCGCAGATGGAAAGCTGCTGTGTGGAGCCCTGTGCGACAAGTTGCAGAGGCCACTGAAGGAAAAGGAGAATCAAGTCAGTTTGCAGAGGTCAAGGCTGTCCAACTAGCCTTAGATGTCGCTGAACGGGAGGGGTGGCCAGTGCTTTATCTTTATACTGATTCATGGATGGTGGCGAATGCCTTATGGGGGTGGTTACAGCAGTGGGAGCAAAATAACTGGCAACGGTGAGGTAAACCTATTTGGTCTGCTGAATTGTGGAAAGACATTGCTGCCCGAAAAAAGAATATGGTGGTAAAGGTGCGTCACGTAGATGCTCATGTGCCCAAGAGTCGGGCTACGGAAGAACAGAAAAATAACCAATGAGGTAGATCAGGCTGCCAGAATTGAGGTGGCTCAAATAGACTTGGACTGGCAGAACAAGGGTGAATTATTTCTAGCTCGGTGGGCCCATGAGACCTCGGGCCGTCAAGGGAGAGATGCAACATATAAGTGGGCTAGAGACCGAGGGGTGGACTTAACTATGGATGCTATTGCACAAGTTATTCATGACTGTGAAACGTGTGCCATAATTAAACAAGCCAAGAGGATGAAACCTCTCTGGGAGGAAGGGCGATGGCAAAAGTATGAATATGGGGAGGCGTGGCAGATTGACTATATCACCTTGCCACGATCCTGCAATGGTAAGCGTTTTGTGGTGGAAGCGACCACTGGGTGGCTTGAAACATATGCAGTACCCCATGCTACCGCCAGAAATACCATATTAGGTCTGGAGAAACAAGTTCTGTGGCGACATGGTACCCCAGAAAGAATTGAATCAGATAATGGGACTCATTTTAAAAATTCTCTTATAAATACTTGGGCCAAAGAACATGGCATTGAATGGATTTATCATATTCCCTATCATGCACCAGCTTCTGGTAAGATTGAACGATACAATGGGTTGTTAAAAACTATGCTGAAAGCAATGGGCGGTGGAACATTTAAGCACTGGGAGAAGCATCTGGCAGAAGCCACCAGGTTGGTCAACACCAGGGGATCTATCAATCGTGATGGTCCTACCCAATCCAGCTCCCTACATACCGTAGAGGGAGATAAGGTCCCTGTAGTACATGTAAAGAGCATGTTGGGAAAAGCAGTTTGGGTCCTTCCAGCCTCTGGAAAGGGCAGACCTCTCAGTGGAACTGTTTTTGCCCAGGGACCTGGCTCCACTTGGTGGGTGATGCAGAAAGATGGGGATGTTCAATGTGTACCACAGGGGAATTTGATGTTGGGGGAGTGCAGTCAGTAGTTCTATGTATATGTATTAAGCATGATATAATGATGTAGAATAAGGGGTGGAATGTCATGGTTTTGTAACTTCGCTATTGGTATTCCACATCATAACATCATGGACAAAAGAGAAGAACTACGTATCCCAGAGGACCTCACGGTCAGAGAAGGAAGACACATCACAGAAGATACGTCATCTGGTTGCGCGCGGTGCTTCTTCACTTTCGCTTGCTGCCGGGAGAGGAGTGGGTGTGCTTTCCAAGCCGGGCGCCTTCATCAAGTAAGGCTTTCGGTTTCGGAAACTCTCTCACTCTCTCTCTCTCTCCCTCTCTATCGCTCTTTCGCTCTCTCCCTCGTTTCATTTGGTTTATTATCCTTACTCCCAATTAGATTGTATTGTATCGTGTCATCTTGCATCCCAACATCATAGTTAGTAAAATAAGTTCTCCTTCTTAGATTGTTGCCGCCGCTTCATTTTTCTCGGGAAGCCAGGGGGGAGGGGGGCCCGCAAGCCTACTGCCCCCCTGTCACGGGCACAGATCTATCTAGGTAACTCCGTGACACACTGTCATGGTTTTATGATTTTTGCAATTGGTATTCCGCATCATAACATCATGTGGTACACTGGAAGTTAAAGAGTTAATGTTCCAGTTCCATGGATTGTCTATAGTTCCAGGGTACCTCTCACAGAAGGGAAGAACTACATCTCCCAGAAGACTTCACGGTGCTATTTCCATTTTCCGTTCAGAGGGAAATATACAACTGCTTGCAAGTCACGAGACTGCCTCGTTTTCCCTTCTTTTACTGTTCACCTCCGCGGTGTGTGCTCCCTAGCCATCTCACCTTCAGCATTAGAGTAAGGCCGTTGGTTTTGGACACTCTCTCGGTCTCATTTATTTTATTTATTAGCTTCAATTTCAATTGTATTATATTGTGCTATCTCACATTCCACTATCATATTTAGAAAAATAGTTTTCTCTCTTAGTTTGTTACCACCATTTTGTTTTTAGGCCAATCTCCCTACCTTTTCCCTACCCCTCTGCCTCCTCTCCCAGGGTGTGGGCCCATTAGTCACAGACTCAGGCTGAACCAGCCCAGAATCTTTGACATTTACTGGGGTAGTCCCTGGGTGGGCATGAACCACCAACCTTTCGGTTAACAGCCTTTGACCAGCTTGACTCTGGAATCCAAGTGGTCAGCCTCAGGTCTCTCCTGAGGCTCTTTGCCAAAGACTCCAAATGGGGCCTCTCTCGCCAGCAGCAGTGTAGAGGATGTTGTTGACATCATGTCCCGTTCATACTGGCCCCAGGGCCACGGCATGGGCTATCTCCAGTTTAATTTGCTCAAAAGCCTGCTGCTGCTCAGGGCCCCACGTAAAATAATTCTTCTTCCACATCACCTGATGAAAGTGGCTTACAATGAGGCTATTACTTGGTGGCCTTTTCTGATGGAGTTACAGCATCAGTGGATAAAGGAAGAGCAACTGACGTCATTTGTGTTCAAGAAACGTTTAGATGTTGCACTGAGGGACATGGTTTAGTGGGAAATATTGGTGATAGGTGGACAGTTGGACTGGATGATCTTTGAGGTCTTTTCCAACCTTGGTGAGTCTATGATTCTACCTGGACTTGTGCAAAGCACTTGACGGTGTCCCCGCACAATAGCCTGGTCACCAAATTGGAGAAAAACGGATTTGATGGATGGACTACTCGCTGGATAAGGAATTGGTTGGATGGTTGCACTCAGAGAATTGCAGTCAACCGCTCAATGTCCAAGTGGAGACCGGTGACGAGTGGCATTCCTCAGGGATCGGTGCTATTTAACATCTTTGTTGGCAACATGGACAGTGGGATTGAGTGCACCCTCAGCAAGTTTGCAAATGAGACAAAGCTGAGTGGTGCAGTTGACATGCTAGAGGGAAGGGATGCCATCCAGATGGACCTGAACAGGCTTGAAAGGTGGGCCCATACCAACCTCATAAAGTTCAACAAGGCCAAGTGCAAGGTCCTGCACCTGGGTTGGGGCACAAAACCCAAGCACAAATACAGGCTTGGGTGGAGAATGGCTTGAGAGCAGCCCTGAGGAGGAGGATGTAGGGGTGTTGGTTGATGAAAGACTCAACATGAGCCAGCAGTGAGCGCTTGCAGCCCTGAAGGCCCACCGTATCCTGGGTTGCATCAAGAGAAGCGTGACCAGCAAGCCAAGGGAGGTGATTCTGTCCCTCTACTCTGCTCTCATGAGACCCCCACCTGGAGTATTACGTCCAGTTCAGAGGCCCCCAACTCTAGAAGGACATCGAGCCATTGGAGCGGGTCCAGAGGAGGGCCATGAAGATGATCAGAGGGCTGGAGCACCTCCCCTACTAGGACAGGCTGAGAGAGTTGGGGCTCTTCAGCCTGGAGAAGAAAAGGCTCTGGGAAGGACCTTATAGCAGCCTTCCAGTACCTGAAGGGGACCCACAGGAAAGCTGAGGAGGGACTTTTTATAAGGGCATGTAGCGACAGGATGAGGGAAAATGGCTTTAAACTGGAGGAAGGTAGATTTAGACTAGATACGAGGAAGAAATTCTTTACTGTGAGGGTGGTGAGACACTGGAACAGGTTGCCCAGAGACATTGTGGATGGCCTCACCCTGGAGGCGTTCAAGGCCAGGCTAGATGGGGCTTTGGGCAACCTGGTCTAGAGGGAGGTGTCCCTGCCTATAGCAGGGGGGTTGGAACTAAATGATCTCTGAGGTCCCTTCCAACCCAAACCACTCTATGATTTTGAATATCCTTAGGATGTTCAATCCAGCATGTTCCTTCTGCTTTCAACTAGATTAAATGGGGGAAGGGGGATGTACTTCTAAGTGATAGGGAAGGGCTAGGGAACACTGACACGTTAGGAATCAGCAGCATGATGTGTAGAGTGGATGGTCCCTTTGAACATCCACAGCCCAGAACAGGCAGTCGGGGTGCCAAGATGAGCTGTGCTTAGGTACAAACCACTTCCAAAGCAGCTAGAATCCCTTCATATGCTGCCAATATCTCTTTTTTTTTTTCAGTTGGAGCATAGTGGGCCTTGAATCCCTAGGGGTTGACCTCCAGTCTCCCCTGGTACTTCCTTCCAGAGGCTCCAAGTGGGGTCATTCGCCCCAGCTGCAGTGTAGTGCATGATTTTTAAATCTTGTACTGCCCAAGCTGGTCCAAGGGCTACCAAGGCTTGTTGCTCAGGGTCCCATGTGAAATTGTTCTTGTTCTGGGTCACTTGACAGAGAGGTTTTACGATCAGACTGTCATCTGGAACACGCATTTTTCAACAACCCACAACACCTAAGAAAGATGTTTTCTATCGAGGGTGCCAAATAGTGTTGAACAGTGTTTGATAGGCGCAGGCCAGACCCCAGTACAGTGCAGTGAGCTGTAACTCTTTGGTACTGCCAAGATCAGAGCATACCTTTTTAAAAACATTCTATTGGCTTGTTAGGATTTTGCACTCATTCAGGGGTGAGTTCCAGACCCATTGGAGGTGATAATTGTGATAGATACCTGCCCATATCCTCCCACCCACAACCATCTTGCCTCAGGGTAGATCCCTGAATGGTATTTTTAAATAGTTTTTAAACCATGAACAAAACTGGAAATGAATGCAGAAAACATAGCAATAAGATCATGCGAGTTTGAACACCCCAGGTATATTCAAAATTTTCAAAAACTATTTTAATTTGCCTGGAGTAAAGAATGTACTTGTTAAGAGCTCCCATGGTAGGGTTCCTAAAGTGCAAGAATGATGGCCACACAGAGTAAAAATACCAAATTAAATCCACAGTTGGAGAAACATGAGTGCATGCTATAAATAAACTGGCAAAATCATAGTAGGGGAACTGTTAGGTCATGGTTTGAACTGGTGATTGAGCACCTGGGGAAGGGGTGTGGCTGGCCCAGGAAGCACAGGCAAATTGTTCGCACCTGTGCTCTTCACACAACCAGAAGGGTAGACCCAGGGTGGAGCCAGCCTGGGCTTATATGAGGGCCAGCCACTGAAAAGAGAACGCATCTTGGACTTAGGTTGCTTCCTGTGAAAGAATGCTGCATAGCTAGAGGTTCCCCTTCACTAGTTGGGTGTGTTCAACTCTTCTTTCTGTATATGGCTATTGGCCTTCCTGTGAATACTTAGCCTGGTATTGCCAAGAACCCCTCAGAATCAATTTTGCTTCTTCATGAACACTAAAACCATAAATAAGTTTATGCCAGCACCCAGAGATGATAAATAACCCAACTATGAGAAAAACAAACTTGAAAGCAAATAAAAGTGCATTGTGAACAGAAAGATCAGCTTTGTGACAGGCAGCTATTGAGCCACTATACTACTTGTAACTGTTTTAACGTGCTCTGGTCAGATCTGTTGTTATCTCTACCCTTTGAGCTCCCATGTTAGGCACCCCAAGGACTGTTGTGGTTTAACCTGGCAGGCAGCTAAGCACTACACAGCTGTTCAGTCTCTCCTTTCACTCCTAATGGGATGGGCAAGAGAACTGGGAGGGGGAAACAAACCCTGGAATTTATGGGTTGAGATAAATACTTTTTCCTAAGTAAGAAAAAGAGAGCGACAGTAAATGAGAAGAGAGAACTGGCTTTAACAGACATAGAGGAGTTTGCCTCAGTCTTTGCTGACAGTCAAGCTCTCCACATCTCTCATGTTTCTGAACCTCTAGGCAGAGGTTTGGGGAATGAAATCCCTCAGTCTGCAAGAGAATAACAAGTCCAAAACAGTCCTGAGACTGAACACGTACAAATCCAAATGGCCTGATGATGTGCATCCCAGGGTCCTGAAGGAACTGACTGTTGTGGTTGCCAAGCCACTCTCCAATCATATTTGAAAAGTCACACCTGTCAGGCAAAGTCCTCAGATGACTGGAAAAAGAAAACTATCACTCCCATTTTTAAGAAAGGAAGATCAGGGAAACTACAAGCCAGTGACATCACCTCTGTGGTGGGGAAGGATGATGGAATAGATACTTCTGGAAACTACGTTAAGGCACATGCAAGACAAAGAGGTGATCCATGATAGCTATCATTACTTCACCAAGGGCAGATGATGCCTGACCAATCTGGTGGCCTTCTGTGATGGAATGACAGCACTGGTGGGCAAAGGAAGGACAATTAACGTTGTCTACCTGGACTTGTGCGAGGCCTTTGATGTGGTCCTGAACCGCATTCTTATCTCTAAATTGGAAAGCAATAGATTTGCAGGATTGATTATTCAATGGATAAGTAATTGGTTGGATGGTCATAGCCAGAGGACTGTGGTCAGTGACTCTAAGTCCAGGTAGAGACCAGTGATGAGTGTTGTTCCCCAGGAGCTAGTCCATCTGGGGACCGATGCTCTTCAACATCTTTATCAATGACATAGTGATATTGAGTGCACCCTCAGCAAGTTTGCTGATGATAATAAGTTGAGTGGTGCAGTTGATAGGACAGATGGAAGGAATGCCATTCAGAGGGACTTGGGTAAGCTTGAGGAAAAAGTGGGCCCACATGAACCTAATAAGGCTCAACAAGGCCAAGTGCAAGGTGTAGCACTTGGGTTGAGGCAATCCCAGATGTGAGTACAGACTGGGAGATGAACTCCTTGAGAGCAGCCCAGCAGAGAAGGACTTGCGTGGTCCTGGTGGATGAAAAGCTGGATGTGAGCCAGCAGTGTGCTCTTGCAGCCCAGAAGGCCAACAGTATCCCGGGCTGCATCAGAAGAGGGGTGGCCAACAGAGCAAGGGAGGTGATTGTCTCCCTCTACTTTATCCTCATGAGACCTCATCTGGAGTACTGTATCCAGGTCTGGGGACTCCCAGTACAGGAAGTACGTAGAGCTGTTGGAGCAGGTCCAGAGGAGTACCACAAAGATGATCAGAGGGCTGGAGCACCTCTCCTATGAAGAAGGGCTAAACAAGCTGGGTTTGTTCAGACTGGAGAAGGCAAGGCTCCAGGGAGACCTCATTGTGGTCTTCCCAGTGCTTGAAGGGAGCTTATAATTAGGAAAGAGACTGACTTGGTCTGATAGTGATAAGACAAGGGGGAAGAGTTTTAAACTAAAAGGAGGGAGATTTAGATCAAATATTAGAAGAGAATTCTTTACTCAGAGGGTGGTAGGGCACTGGAACAGGTTGCTCAGGGAAGCTGTAGATGCCCCGTCCCTGGAGGCATTCAAGGCCAGGTCTGATGGTGCCCAGGCACCCTGGTCTACTGCCCAATTTAGTAGTTGACAACCTTGCCCCCATCAGAGGAGTTGGAACTAAATGATCTTTAAGGTTCTTTCCAAATCAAGCCATTCTATGTTCCTATTGCACGTCTCCTGAATGTGTTTCAGATTAAACAACTGTTTAAGAATGGAACTCAGATCTTCCCAAGGTTGGATTGTTTTGAATGACAGGGGGTGTGGGATGGTATGGGCAGGTACCTAGAACAGTGGGCACCTCTATTATTTTAGAACTCCGCCTCTGAATAACTGCAGAATCCTGAAAAACTAGTGGAATATTTGGAAATGGTGCCTTGCTGCCCTAGCAATTTGTTTCAGGGTACATTTGGATCTGAGAGACAGGATGTCTTAGGAGCAGAGGCAAGCAAACTATGCACTCAGAGCATCACAGAGGGTTACAAGTTTTAGTCAACATACACACACGCATCCATTTTAGATAATCCCTGTAAGCGGGAAGCAGAAACTCCCTAAGCAAACACACTATTACTTACTGACCCTTGAGAGATGGCAAACTGCCAGAAAGGAGAGAGAAGGAACGTGCCAGCAGTGGATTCGATAGGTAGTGCCAGCAGGGCGTCCCCTGCTTCAAAGTGCACTTTTTCTCTCTCCCCCACCACAGCTTCTCTCTCCTACTTTTATTGTCCCCAAGGTCTGCAGGGTTTTTTCCACTTGCATGCTGTACCCACACAGCCTACACAAGATACAGAGCCCAAGAGAAACACCTGCTTGTTGTAGTAAGCGTCTTGCGGGGGCACGGGATGTACGGGACAGGCCTCTCCCTAAGCATAGAGAGACAGTGCTATCGTGCTGACCTTGATGCAGAGAAAACAGGAGAAGAAAAAGAATGAGAAAAGAATGTGGAGACAGCCAAATAGGGCATGGTGTTGTCTGGTATGAACCAATCAGAGTGGGACATGACAGCACAGTTTTGTAGGTAAAAATGTAATATAAGCTGTGTTTTAGTAGTGAATAGAGGCCATTTTACCGCTCATCATATTGGTGTCACCTCGGTATATGGCCAAGCTGCAGGCTCCCCTAAGCAACGAACATCACGGTTGCCTGCGAAAGGCAACAAGTGGTGACCCCCGACATGATGCTTAGGGGAATGAGTCGGCTGTCTGCTTGACGGGGCAGGAGCCCATCGCGGGGCGTTAGCACTTGCTGGGCAGTGGAAGCCCGGGGACAAGCCCGGGGACAGAGGGAATCTGCAGTCACCCCTCTGTCGGTGGAGGTCGCGGATGAGCGACGGATATAGCCTCCGGGATCACGCCGGAGAAGAGCCTGGGATCCTGGTCTCAATTGGGAGGAGGATCGGAGGTGACATGGAAACCGTCATAAAGGTGATCGCTCACGCGTGTAAGACCTATCACGGGAAGCATGCTCCTTCTCAGAAGGAGATAGCTGCGGTCCTCTCGTTGCTTGAGAAGGAGGGGCTATTAACATCGCCCCACGATATTTGTGACCACAATAATTGGGATTCGTTTACCGCTGCCTTATCCCAACGAGCAATGGTCACTCAGAAAACAGCGGAGTTAAAAACTTGGGGTCTGATACTGGGGGCGTTGAAAGTGGCCAGAGTGGAGGGAAAGGTACTGGCAGAGGCTCGATACCTTTTGGGTCTCGGCGGAGGAGGCGAGACACCGGACCCGGTCGGGTCCGATGGGGGCTTGGGAGAAGTTTCTTGCAGGGGCCGAGAGGAGACGGAGCCGCCAATGACCGTTGGGGAGATGGCGCCGACTGAGCCAACCGCGCTCAGTTCAAAAGAAGACAAACAACAAGAGAGTGAAAGTTTGTTGTCTCATCCCCCTCCCCCGTATCCGAACCCCTCAGGCGGAACGTTGTATCCTTTATCAGAATTACATCAGTGTTACCTGACTCAAGGGGGCGGAGGAAGCCTGTGATCTACATGGGCAGGATCAACTTAGTGCCCGCAGGGGGAGGGACCAGACAAAAGGTCCGTCCAATGCGGACAGAGGGCATAGCCTACCGTCTCTGGTCACTCCCAGGGGCGGTAGTGCGAGTGATAGTGTAGAGGAGAAAGAAGGGACTGGCTTTGAGTGCAGGGGGATCAAATGACGGACTGGAATTGGATTAGATCGGAGCCTTTGGGGAAGGGTATAGTTCCAGAGGCATTCTGGGTGATTGTGAGTGATCATGGTCCCGAATGGGTGCCACCTGACCCCGGGGGTGTTACGCGCCTGGTGGAATTTATGGATAAAAGAGGCTTGAAATCGCCTCTGACATTAAATGCACTACAAACTTTGGCTGCACTGGGGCCTCTCCTCCCCCGTGACATCACAAACTTAATGCGTATGGTGCTCAGGCTGGTTCAATATACGTTATGGGAGACGGACTGGATGGCCGAGTTGGGGGGTTGTGCCGGGGCGACAGGGGTCGGCCCGGGCCGCTCCCTGCATGAGACCGGCATACAGCAGCTTTCAGGGAAGGCCGTGGGAGTGGCTTCGCCCCAGGGCCAGCTAGTGAAACTAAGGCCAGGGGAGCTAATAGCAGCCACAGATGCAATGGTGGAAGCGTTTAATAAACTTGTGCATAAGGCCGAACCACCTGCTCCATGCACAGATATTACCCAGGGCCCAAATGAATCCTTTCAAAGCTTTGCAGACAGGCTTTTAGCTGCTGCAGAGGGGTCTGATCTCCTGGAACCGGCCCAAGGGCCAGTGATCATTGACTGCCTGCAGCAGAAATTGCATGACAATGTTAAGGCATTGCTGCGAGCCGGCTGAAGTACGCTTAATACCCCGGGAGAAGTTATTCAGTATGTCTTAGATAAGCTCAAGGTGGCTCATTTAACTAATGAAGGGCTAGCCACAGCTACTGTCGCAGCTGTTGGCCTGCGACAGCAAAGATCGCTGCAGCAGCAAGGGCTGTGTTTCCCATGCGGCCAGTATGGCCACGTTAGAGTACAGTGCCCCTGTGGGGGAGGTCAGTCAGGGCCTCCTGATCACAGGAAGGGCTTGCTAAAGGGTATCCGTCATCGGGTATGTGGCAGTTAAACATCATGAATCTGGGAAAAATTCTGTGGGTACCATCGCGAAAAGTAATACCAGATATAAGTGACATATCTGCAAAAACTGAGTCTAGGTGCGAGTTTTCTACAGAAATTCTTCGGTGGCAAACCAAAGCCAACTCCAGAACAACTGAGGGACAGATGATGGGATCAAGAAGCATTCATCAAGAGGAGCACTACACCTGCAACGCTGACACTTCCGATGTTGCTGATGTTTATGGTGTCCCTGGCGATTACAGCGTGTTGCAAACAACTACAATGGATGCAAGAACATATGCAGAAGATTAAAGAAGAGCGTGATCCCTTTGGGGACTGCCACAAGTCCATGGGACCGGATGAGATTCACCCGAGAGTGCTGAGGGAACTGGCGGAGGAGATAGCCGAGCTGCTTTCCATCATCTATCAGCGCTCCTTGTTGACGGGTGAGGTCCCAGAAGACTGGAGGCTTGCCAATGTGACTCCCATCTACAAGAAGGGCTGCAGGGAAGATCCAGGGAACTCCAGGCCTGTTAGCCTGACCTCGGTGCCGGGGAAGATTATGGAGCAGATTGTCTTGAGGGAGATCATGCGGCACGTGCAGGACAACCAGGGGATCAGGCCTAGCCAGCATGGGTTCACAAAGGGCAGGTCCTGCTTGACCAACCTGATCTCCTTCTATGATCTATGATCTAGTGACCCGTCTGGTGGATGAGGGAAAGGCTGTTGATGTAGTCTACCTAGATTTCAGCAAAGCCTTTGACACTGTCTCCCACAGTATTCTCCTGCAGAAGCTGGCAGTCCGTGGCTTGAACAGGTACACTCTTGGTTGGGTAAGGAACTGGCTGGAGGGCCGGGCCCAGAGAGTGGTGGTGAATGGAGTTAAATCCAGCTGGCAACCGGTCACGAGTGGTGTTCCCCAGGGGTCGGTGCTGGGGCCTGTCCTGTTTAATGTCTTCATTGATGACCTGGATGAGGGCATTGAGTGCACCCTCAGTAAGTTTGCAGATGACACCATGCTGGCTGGAAGTGTTGATCTGCCTGAGGGTAGCGAGGCCCTACAGAGGGATCTGGATAGGTTGGATAGCTGGGCTGAAACCAATGGGATGGGATTCAACAAGACCAAATGCCGAGTCCTGCACTTTGGCCACAATAACCCCAGGCAACGCTACAGGCTTGGGGCAGAGTGGCTGGAAGACTGTGTAGAGGAAATGGACCTGGAGGTGTTGATTGATGCTAGACTGAACATGAGCCAGCAGTGTGCCCAGGTGGCCAAGAAGGCCAATGGCATCCTGGCTTGTATCAGAAATAGTGTGGCCAGCAGGAACAGGGAAGTAATTGTGCCCCTGTACTCAGCACTGGTGAGGCCACACCTTGAGTACTGTGTCCAGTTTTGGGCCCCTCACTGTAAGAAAGACATCGAGGCCCTGGAGCGTGTTCAGAGGAGGGCAACAAAGCTGGTGAGGGGTCTGGAGCACAGACCTTATGAGGAGCAGCTGAAGGAGCTGGGATTGTTCAGTCTAGAGAAGAGGAGGCTCAGGGGAGACCTTATTGCTCTCTATAACTACCTGAAGGGAGGTTGTGGTGAGCTGGGGGTCAGCCTCTTCTCCCGGGTGACTAGTGATAGGACGAGAGGGAATATCTTCAAGCTGCGCCAGGGAAGATTCAGGCTGGACGTTAGGAAATGCTACTTCTCTGAAAGGGTAGTCAGGCACTGGAATGGGCTACCCAGAGAGGTGGTGGAGTCACCGAGCCTGGTGGTGTTCAAAGAGCGTTTGGATGTTGTGTTGAGGGACATGGTTTAGCGAGAACCATTGGTGAAGGGCGAATGGTTGGACTGGATGATCCTGTGGGTCTTTTCCAACCTTAGCAATTCTATGATTGTTCGTTGCAGAATTGCACAGGCTTTCTAGCTCCTCAGCTCAGCCTGAAGTTTTTATGCAGCCCCCTTGGCTTTCTTCACTGGAAATTGAGAAACATCCAATGCACTAGAAATGAATTCTGAGTACACAATCTAGACTCGTTTTTTTTTTTTTTGTTTGTTTGTTTGTTTGTTTGTTTGTTTGTAGCAGACAAAGGGAAAAAGGGACAGGGATCGCTGGGGCAAAACATCTGAGGAAGTGTATGGAAAGAAGGTAAACTCTTGTTTATTATATGAGCTTAGCTTAGTACAATTGGAGGCAGGTAGCTGGTCCAGAAGTGAACGATCTCAGGTGAATTTTCATTTATATGTATATATAACAGGTAGTGCTGTGGATCTAATGTAGCCCACAAATGATGATATAGAGAATGTTGAAATGCAACGGATTGTTGTGTTCAGCTCTTTCTCTAAATACATCTTGTTTTCTTATTTCAGCTACAAAAAAATGGCCTTCGGAAAAATGGCATTTTGAAAAATGGCCTTATCTATGACTTTAAATTTAGCCCCTGGAAAAACAGCACCTTCAAACCCTCTCTGGAGAATGAGGATTCTGAGACAAGCAGCAGTGATACATCAGACGATGACGATGTATGAAGATTTCTGTAACATCTGTAGAAGCTCATTTTGATATAATGAAAATATGGGGGATATATTGTCCAAAACAATCTAATTTCTGTAGTAACATACCTATTTAGAGGAATAACGATGGGAACTTCTCTCTCAAGAAAGCAAGGAAGGTTGTGTTCAGTGTGTTGAAAATCACAATAATTTCTTTGTAAACAGATGTTGTAGAATGTGGACTTAGATTGACCCAGCATTGATCTTCTTAATTGCTGCAGCATTTCTGACTAGAAATGTGACAATGTAACAAATCAGACTTTCTCACTTAGTAACAAAAACAATTATAACATCTTGCAAAGCTTCTGTCTTAAAATGCCAACGTATAGACTTGGGAGGGTGGCAGTGATTTGCTTGCAAAGTCCTTTATTTCTGAAAACAGAAATCCTTGAATCCACTTCATACACAAAAAGGGCAGCATCGTATGTTAGACAAAATGAACAAAGTGCGCTAAAACTCTTCCTTAAGTTGTTGTACTATTCTGTCTTCCACAGAATTGCTCTTTAGCCACTGTAGTCTAATCATTGTTATTAATGGCAAAAATCCCTGATGTTATAGTTCCAAATTTCTAGAACTTCTGAATTGAAAGATTTTTGGGGTATTGCAAGACTCAGTATTCTCACAGTGAATACATTCTTAAAGAGAAAATAAGCACTTTGAAATTACTATTCACATGCAGAAAATTAATTAAACTCACTGGCTTTGTCCACTACAAGGAAAATAAACACAGTATTGTCTCAATGCATAGCATCAAGGGTACTGTTTTTTAAATCTATTAGGTTTTGTTTGCTCTTACACTAAATGTACTCTGGCAGGAGTCACTACATTTCAGAATGAAGATATTTTTTATCATCAGTTCTTGCTTTCGTAGCAACATAAATATATCTGCAATAAACACCTATTTCGTATAATGTTTTGAAATATGCTGGTATGCTGGGTTTTTTTTTTTTTTGTCTAAATATGGTTGTTTTGTGTGTGTTTGTTTTTTTTTTTTTAAAGAGAACTGCTGTATCAGTATCAAAGTCCTTCAAGATCAAGATCTTCTGCCTATCCTAGCTACCCTAACACTCATTTTACTACTAATAAGCCTTAGTAACTCAGAAAGTGGAACACAGACTTAATTTTTTTCCCTTTAAAAGCTCTGTAATTAATCCCTTTTGGGAAGAAAGAATACTAGCCCTTTATGCTAATTCAGAAGTCAGCATCAAAGGTCTGCATCGCCCTGATCTTAAATCGTTATCAGCCTGCTCTGTTACTCAGTTTTCCCCTCTCCACAGTAAGAAATAGAAGTGAAGAAGAGTAATACTATAAAGAGATGAAAAGTACCACGATAACAGCAGGATAGCAAAGACCTTGACTACAAGAAATGAAAACAAGCCCAACTGCAAAAGCCCCAAAAATTAAAGAAAAAAAGCTACTTAGCACCAGAAGGCCTCAGACAAAGATATACAGCAAGAGATGCCCTTTCCTCCACTGCCAACCCTTAAATGAGGTCTGGGAAGGGGTGGATCCTGACTCCACCCCTTCCAGTCACTCAGGTGCATTGCATGTACCTGAGCTCCCCTGGGTTGACTCTGTCTTCTCACCAGGTGCTCAATCACTGTTTTAGGCCATGACTTAGCATTTCCACTATAGGAAGCTCTAGGTTTTCACTAAGGAATTTGTTTATTTTGTTATTTTTAATTATAGCAAAACTTAGTAACGCATTGTTCCTCTTTTTTCCTTCTTAATAAGATGCACTTCCTGTAGTGACTCACTGAAAAACTGTTTTCTGTTGAGTTTAAATTTTATTTTTCTGAGAAATTTCACTCAAAACAAAGTTTGTTTTTCATATTTTATTTTCATAGAATGCACAAAAGCAGTCATTTACACTACATCTCCTACTTCTATGCATGACAATGTAATGCAGAATGAAATTTGATTCTCTACTATGTAACAATGCAACTTATTCCATATTTGGTTTTGTTCCTTTACCAGGACAATTTTAGTAGTTCATCAACCTTTTTCTTCTGTCATACCTGAACCATGTTCTGTTCTCAGGATACATCCT
Source organism: Gallus gallus (assembly GCF_016699485.2). Classification (NCBI taxonomy): domain Eukaryota; kingdom Metazoa; phylum Chordata; class Aves; order Galliformes; family Phasianidae; genus Gallus; species Gallus gallus. Next base: position 5,134,265 of record NC_052571.1, read on the forward strand.
CTGCTTGTTTCTCCTGCTTGAGCAGCTCAACACCATAAAGGCTTAATAAGTTATTGGAATAAGTTTGCTTATTTCTTTAGCAGGTTCAAGCTCTGGGTATAAGAGAGAAGACTGAATAATCACTGTTTTTCTGATCTATTGGTGTGCACTTTATGTTGACTAGTGTGAAGGGTGCCTTTGTTTATAGTAGACAGCTCCTTTACCTCATTTAGAACGACTAGAAGTTTTCCTCACAGATTTCTGCAGTTTCTCTCTTCTGATACAGGAAGATAGATATTGTTCCTGAAAAGCATTGATTACAGTAGAACTGTCCACTGATGCATATTGGACCTAATCAGGAATCTCAAGTAGACTTTTCCTGAGTGTGTTCCCAGTCTGAAAAATATTATCAAGTAGGAAATCAAATTTTGTGTGCATGTGCAATTACTTCTGAGAACTTCAACTTTAGGGATCTTTAAACTGTTTTTCATTAAATACACGTAAACTGCTGGCTGCTAGAAACTGGAAGGAGAGTTTAGTCAGGACTTCAATTTTCCTAGTTTTCTATTTGCTGCTAGGAAGTGGTTGATGCAATGTTTTCAGCTGCGTGGAACTTCTGGTCTGATTAAGGATTATTGTTGTGCACCAAGAATTGTTATATTAGAAAGATAAATATTCTGACTAGCTGGTCAGCTTTGCTCATGCTGTTATTCATAATCATCAGTGAGCTGTATTGCAGAATGAATGAGGTTTGTTTCATTCCCTGGATCTCCCTTCAGCCTTTCCTGGAAGTAAAAGAACAAAGAAGTTGTCAGGATGTACAGGGAGAAAATTAGAAAGGCAAAAGCCCAGCTTGAACTCAACTCGGCCATGGGGGTAAAAGAGAACAAAAAACTTTTTGACAAATATATTAATAGTAAGAGGAGGGCTAAGGAGAATCTCCATCCTTTACTGGATGCAGCAGGGAACGTGACCACTAAGGATAAGGAAAAGGCTGAGGTTCTCAATGCCTTCTTTACATGTCTTTAAAAGCCAGACCAGTTATCCTCGAGATACTCTACCCTCTGACCTGGAAGCCTTGGATGGGGAGTGGAATAAACCCCCTATGATTCAGGAGGAAACAGTCACTGACGTACTACTCCACCTGGACTGCCACAAGTCCATGGGGCCAGATGGATCCACTCGAGGGTACTGAGGGAGCTGGTGAAGGCTATTACCAAGCCACTTTCTATTATTTATCAGCAGTTCTGGTCAACCAGGGAGGTCCCAGAGGATTGGAGGTTTGCCAATGTGACTCTCATCTACAAGAAGGATCATAAGGAGGATCCAAGGAACTACAGGACTATCAGCCTGACCTTGGTGCTAGGGAAGGTTATAGAGCAGATTGCCTTGAAGGAGATTGCACAGCATGTTTGGGACAACCAGGGGATCAGGCCTAGCCAGCATGAGTTCATGAAGGACAGGTCCTGCTTGATCAATCTGATCTCCTTCTAAAGGAAAGGTGTAGAGCAAATGAAGGTAATGACAAAGCCTTTATTTAAGAAATAGGCACACGAGGGAAAGATATCAAAAAGAATCGACTCACCCCTCCCGGTAGCAGCGCGCAGGCAGAGCCGAGCTGAGGAATGTGTCCCTCCCCCGTTCGTACGGCCGCGCCGCCGCACTCACACACTCACAGAGCCCACCCATTGGTTCAGGCTGTGACCCTGGAATTCCACTACAAAAGGCTGTTGATGTAGTCTACCTAGATTTCAGCAAAGCATTTGACTCTGTCTCCCACAGTATTCTCCTGGAGAAGCTGGCAGCCCATGGCTTGGACAGGTACACTCTGCCAGGTAAAGAACTGGCTGGATAGTTGGGCCCAGAGAATGGTGGCAAATGGAGTTAAATATAGCTGGTGACTGGTCATGAGTGGATTTCCCCATGTGTCAGTATTGGGGCCTGTCCTGTTCAATATTGATGACCTGGATGAGGGCACTGAGTGAACCCTCAGTAAGTTTGCAGATGACACCAAGTTGGCTGGAAGTGTTGATCTGCCTGAGGGTAGTAAGGCCCTACAGAGGGATCTGGACAGGCTGGATCACTGGGCTGAAGTTCAACAAGACCAAATGCTGGGTCTTGCACTTTGGCCACAACAACCCCAGGCAACACTACAGGTTTGGGACAGAGTGGCTGGAAGACTGCGTAGAGGAAACAGACCCAGGGGTATTGGTTGATGCTCGGCTGAACGTGAGCCAGCACTGTGCCCAGGTGGCCAAGTGGGCCAATGGCATCCTGGCTAGTATCAGAAATAGTGTTGCCAGCAGGAGCAAGGAAGTGATCATCCCTTTGTACTCAGCACCAATGAAGTTGCACCTTGAGTACTGTGTTCACTTTTGGACCTCTCACTACAGGAAAGACATTGAGGCCCTGCAGAGTGTTCAGAGAAGGGTCATGGGGTTATCTAGATCTGTGACCATGACAGGAGGACAGCAGGCCCACCAGCCCAGGGAGGGGTTTGGCCCAGTTCTATGACTAATGCATCAGGGGACCCTTTTCCACTTTCCTTGGGAAAGGGTAGAAAGACGAGCCTACAAAGAGAACAGCAGCAACGATCTGAGGAAGAAAGTTAATTTACTAAATATGATATCAGAATGCAAGATAGCACCATATAATACAATATTTAATTGGAACTGAGGCTAATTGTTGCTTTCTGCAACAACGATGTTAGCCACCTGTGTTAGGCCTCTGCGCTCACTGACCAATAGCCTGATCAGGGCCAAACGACTGCAGATGCACACCAATATGATGAGCAGCAAATGGCCTTTATTCACTACCAAATACAGCTTATATATATTTTTACCTACATAACTGTGCTGTCATGTCCCACCCTGATTGGTTCATACCAGATAACATTGTGCCTTATTTGGCCATTTCCACATTCTTTTCTCATCTTTCTTCTTCTCCTGTTTTCTCTGCATCAAGGACAGCATGATAGCACTGTCTCTCTATGCTTAGGGAGAGGCCTGTCCCATACATCCCGTACCCCTGCAAGACGCCTACTACAATAGCTAATATATCAAATAAAATGAGAGAGAGTGTGTCCGAAACCAAAGGCCTTACTCTGAAAAGGCAAAACAGTTGGGTAGCAAACCCATACACTGCCAGGCAGTAAGAGAGAGAGTCCCATGACTTGCCAAGACCTTTACCATCCCCTCTAAATTCAAAGTCCTCTGGGGTATGTAGTTCTCTTCTAAGAATCAGGTATCCAGAAAGTTGTCAGTCCATGTGTATGGGAACTGTTGAATCACAGCCTGAACCTCTGATTGACCACCTGAGGTGAGCGCTGAGTCAGCTGCAGGGGCACAGGTGAATGCAATTTCACCTGAGTGACCGGAAGGGGTGGAGCCTGGCTCCACCTCTCCTAGACCCCATTTAAGGGCTGACTCTCAAAAAAGAAGGATCTCTAGATAGAGATCGTTCCTCTTGGAGCCCTTTTGTGAGCCTAGGACATGGATAAGATCTTTATTTCATTACTTGTTTACAATGTGATAATCTATCTGGTCCAGTACCTGTATACCTGTTTGCCATACACTTGGCAAGCCAGGCAGTGTAGCCAATATATATATACTAAAACCACGATGTCTTTTTTGTGGGGTCTTTATAAATGAATCTGGGGGGAGAACACTACCCCCCTAGATAAAATGATCCCTGGGCAGATTCCGGGATTTCTGGGATCTCCCTATTATGAACTAGCAACCATTATCGAAAAATGGGGTCCTCTGTGAGTTATAAGGAATATGTCCCCATTCCCCATGGCGGACTACTTTCAAGGTTTACATAGAGATATATTAATTACAAAGGAGCGGCAGCTAGCCGCCTCTACAGTGGCATGGCCATTGCTGCATACCCTAAACCAAGCTGAAAAAAGAGCTGGTACCTTAGAAAATGAAAACCAGCTATTAAGAAACCGCACTGAGAAATTAAAACAGGAGCTGAAAATATTAATGGGAAAAAAAAAAACAAAAACTTGCATCCTCCGATAGGCCAGGTCCATAATATTTCAGTAGATAATGAACAGATTTTCAAAACAACGGACCTGGTGGAGCAAGGAAATAAAAATTCTAAGGCAGATTTAGAAGCTCCACTTATGACGGATTCCTTAGAACTCTGTCCTGTTATAACTCAGAAAACTAAAAAGGTGCAAGATGGACCAGCAGGGGTACCCCCCCGATCAATGGCCCCCTGCCCAAACACATTTTCATGTGATGGCCAGGCCATATACGCCAATGGAATTGATGGATATGGTACAATGATTCCGGCAAAGGCCAAAGGAAAGCGTACCAACATGGCTATTAAGATTATGGGACTCGGGGGCAGAAAGTGTCATGGTTAGTGGTCCAGAAATATCTAAATTGGCCACCACGACAGTACACCCTGCCCTCAGACAAAGACTATATGCAGGTGTCCAATTCCCTGACGAAAACCATTCTGTAGTCGATTGACTAATGGCAGCATGCCGCATGGTATGGCCCAACAAATCCAACACATCTTTAAATTCAGGCTTATGGTCTAACATGGAGGACCTTCAAAATTATTTTCGAGAACGGGGCATAAGAGAAGTGATATATGAGGACTCATTGGAAGGTCCAGATATGGTTAAGTTCTCTGCAAGCATGAAAGACTTAATTTTACAACAGGTCCCTCCCCGTTTATATGGGACCTTGGTCTCCCTATTAAACCCCCTGGTGGCCTCAGAGGCAGTGGTCCAGCAGGCTGCCCAACTAGTGGCTGACCTGGGGGAGACAGAGCGCTTAAGGATCAAGCGCAATATCCGGGCAGTGGAGGAAGCAGAGGTCCTACCGGTAACCAAAAAGCCAATTACACGACACCCTCAATCGGGACCCGTAAGGGCCTCACGAAAGCAAATGTTTAATGATCTTATCCAGGCTGGAGTCCAGTTTGCAAAAATTGATCGCCAACCCAATCACATCCTCCTTCAGCTGTGGAAACAGCTGAAGGATGATCAGAAACTTCAGAATCACCCCAGAAAACTGAGGGTAAGAACTATAGACGGGCTACCAACCACAACATGGAATTTAGAGGACTTCATAGTCCGTAATAGGAAAAAGAAGCCCCCTCAAGTGTCTCGGGCCACAATGCCCAAGCCACCTGAAACAAAAGACTTATCCCTAGCACAATTCATGGCATGACAAGGGACATTAGTCCCCCCAGGGTGTCCAAACGGGACCGGAGGCCCTATGTAGAATTAATGATTTATTGGTCCCGGAAAGGTATCCAGAGAGTTATGGCATTGGTGGACACTGGAGCGGAAGCACCAATAATTTATGGAGATCCGACTAAATTCAATGGCGATAGGGTGATGATTGGAGGGTTTGGGGGACAGACCGTTCCAGTCACCCAAACCTGGCTGAAACTGAGGATTAGGCGTCTCCCACCCCGGGAGTATAAGGTATCTAATGCCCCAGTCCAAGAATACATCTTGGGTATAGATATTTTGTGGGGTCTGGCTCTCCAGACAACTGTGGGAGAGTTCAGACTTTGGCAAAGGTGTATTAGTATCCAGGCGGTGCAGGCAATATTAAGAGGTCATGCGAAGCAAGGGCCTATTTGCCTGCCAAAATCACGCTGGATCACTAATGTTAGACAATATAGACTCCCGGGTGGGCAAGATGAAATAACAAGAACGGTGCAGGAATTAGAGAAAGTAGGCATTATAAGACCTGCACATAGCCTGTATAATTCCCCCATATGGCCAGTAAGGAAGTCGGATGGAACATGGAGAATGACGGTAGATTATAGGGAGTTGAATAAGGTCACACCGCCTATCCATGTGGCTGTACCCAATATTGCCTCCCTAATAGATACATTGAGTAGAGAGATAAAAACGTACCATTGTGTTTTGGATTTGGCAAATGCATTCTTCAGAATTCCAATTGCTGAAGAATCACAAGATCAATTTGCATTTACGTGGGGAGGCAGGCAGTGGACCTTTCAGGTCCTGCTACAGGGGTATGTCCACTTGCCAACGTACTGTCACAATCTAGTGGCGCGTGACCTGGCTTACTGGGAGAAACCTGACAATGTCAACTTGTACCATTATATTGACGATCTCCTGTTGACGTCCGACTCATTGGAGACGGTAGGACGAGCAGCAGATGTGTTAACCAGCTATCTGCAGGAAAGGGGATGGACTATAAATCCCCAGAAGGTGCAAGGTCCGGGCCTGTCTGTAAAGTTCCTGGGGGTAGTTTGGTCAGGAAAGACCAAAGTATAAGTATTACCCAGTGCCATAATAGATAAGGTTCAGGCATTCCCAGTCCCTACAACACCAAAGCAGCTGCAGGAGTTTTTAGGTATATTAGGGTACTGGTTCTCTTTTATACCTCACTTAGCACAGCTGCTGAGGCCACTGTACAGACTCACGAAAAAGGGGCAGCTATGGGACTGGGGGAGAATGGAACAGGACACTTTCCAACAGGCGAAACTGGCAGTCAAACAAGCCCAGGCATTGGGTATATTTGATCCCAGCCGAATTGGATGTTCATGTCACTCAGGATGGTTTTGGCTGGGGCCTGTGGAAACACCAGAGTTCTGTCCGGACCCCCATTGGATTCTGATCTCAGGTCTGGCACGGAGCAGAGGAAAGATATAGTATGGTTGAAAAACAGTTATTGGCTGCCTACTCTGCATTACAGGCGGTGGAGCCAATAACTCAAACAGCTGTTTGAGTTATAGTTAAGACCACTCTGCCAATTCAGGGGTGGGTGAAAGATCTGACCCACCTTCCTAAGACAGGGGTGGCCCAAACACAAACAGTGGCACAATGGGTCACCTATCGCAGCCAGAGGAGGAGTCTGTCTTCATCACTGATGAAAGAAGAACTTCAGAAGATCCTAGGCCCGGTGACGTATTGTAGTGATGCTCCAAAAGAAACATTGGTCGCTCCACCGGAGAAGAGCCCTGTTCAGGAGGGAAAATATCCTCTTCCTGAGAACGCTTGGTACAAAGATGGGTCCAGCAAGGGCAACCCGAGCAAGTGGAGAGTTATAGCATACTATCGCTCCACTGAGACGATATGGTTTGATGAGTGGGACAGTCACAGTAGCCAATGGGCAGAATGCAAGCCATGTGGATGGTCATAACCAAGGAACTCAGTGATGGTATCCTGATGTCATGGTTTTATGATTTTTGGTTATCAGTATTCCACATCACAACATCATGCAGTGTACTGGGAGTTAAAGAGCAAATGCTTTAGTTCCGGGTACCTGTCTGGAAGAGAAGAAGAACTACGTTCCCCAAGAGCCTTTTCGAGTACTGTTATCATTTCCTGCTCAAGGGAACAGATATAAGGGTGCTGGTCATCTGACTCGGCCCTCTTCTCGTCTCGCCGTGTTCCCTGTCGAATTGGCTCGCTACTGCTGCTCCCGACTGCACGCAAGGCTTCAGTATTAGTGTAAGGCCTTTGGCTCTCGGACAATCTTTCTCTCAATTACTTTTGACTTATATTGTATTATAGTGTGTTATCATGCATTCCAGTACTATATGTAGTAAATTAGTTTGTTTCTCCTCAGATAGTTGCCGCTGTTTTTAATTATTTTGGGGTCCCCTGTTTCCCTTCCTGGAGGCGTGGATTTTGTGAAATCCCTCCGCCCCACTAGTCACGGAACCAGACCGGACCAGCCTGTAAACCGTTGACATTTTTGGTGGAGAATGCGGACAAAAGCTTCTGTTTAGCTTTTTAGAATGAATCTCTCTCTGCTCTCGGAGAACTTCGTTGGGAAAGTTTATCTCTTTCATAGGTGCTCACTGAAAACTTGACCTTGAAAGTCCAGGCGGACTGCCAGTATTTTGAGATATTTTGTAAACTTTGAGCACTGCTATCTTGCTTTAGTAAAGAGGAAGGAAAAAAAAAGTGATTCTGCTTTCTGATTTAAACCAGTTTGTAGGGAGAGCTGCTAATTTCACGGAACTTGGGATTTTGAAGCAGGTTCCCAGTCTCTCTTGCGAATCCTTTATGGATTGTTTGAATGCTCACCTGACCACGTTGTCAATCTCCCTGAATGCACTGTTTGTCATTGTAATTATTTCACTCAGTATCTGGAATTATCGTATTCTGAAGAAGTCCCCTCCAAAACCAGAGAATACTGAGTGGCAGGGTGTATGGAAAGACCTGGGAGAGACTTTGGAGAGATGGACATGTTCGGTGTCATGGAACTTTACTCCTGAACACCTAAAAGATCCTGAGAGCCTGAACAGGTATTTGAGACAGGGATGTTGCGGCCTAGGCATATCTGAGGAAGCACAAATGATTTGGGGCCTGGCTAATGCTTATTGGGCCTTATTTAATACTATCGCAGAGAGGGAAAGAATTCTAGAAATAGAGAGTGAGAGAGAGTCCAATCCGAGAAGGAGTCTCTCCGAGCTGAGAAAGAAAGTCTCCGAGCCAAGAAGGAGACTCTCTGGACTGAGCGGAATATGCTCCAGTCTGAGAGAGACTCCCTCCAAAATGAGAGGGACTTCCTGCAATCCAAACTTGACAACCTCCAACTTGAACACAATGCCCTCCAGTCTGAGCGAAACACACTCCGGTTCGAGAGGAACACCCTCAAGTCCTAACGGGATGTACTCCAAACTGAGAGAGATGCCCGCCAGCACGCAAAATTCAGTCTCCAAAGTGAGATAACCAAAATTCAGTCTCATCAAGCCAAGCTCGAATCTGAACTAAGCACTCTCATAATTCAGCGAGATAGACTCCGAGCCGAGCTGGAGAGTAAGTGCATCGGGACTGACCAACCTGATCAACCGCAGGAGGCACCAGAATCGATGTCAGTTGCCCCTGTAAGAGGACGAAAAACAAAACGAATTTCCACTCAGTTAGAACAGAAGAAAGAGGAGGAGGGTGTAGTAGAGGAAGCAGTCAATGTAAGAGAAGAGGAGGAGGGTGAAGTAGAGGAAGCAGTCATTGTAAGAGAAGAGGAGGAAAGAGGTCCAGTGGAGTGGCTCCAAGGAACTGGAGTGCCCATACCCTCAATAAGACTGCATGCACAAACACCAAGGAGGGCAGGAAGTCCTGAAAGAGCAGGAGGTGAGCAAGACATCGTTGCCATTGTGGGTAGATCTTTGAACATGAACAAAATTCATGGTCTGAGAATGGACTTCACACGCCACCCCAATGAGCCTATTGTCACCTGGTTACTTCAATGCTGGGACAGTGGGGCCAACAGTGTGTGGCTAGATAGCAGAGAAGCTCGTCAGCTTGGTGGCATTGCTAGGGACTCAGCCATTGACAGACGTATTAGCACATGCCAGAACCAGGCCTTCACCCTCTGGAAGCGGATGTTGTTAGCCGTGAAAGAAAAACACCCCTTTAAAGATGATCTCATGCCTGAGAAAAGGAAATGGACTGATATGGAAAAGGGCATCTGTTATTTGAGAGAATGAGCCGTGGTGGAAATGATATACAGCTCCGACTTCATCCCTGACGAGCCAGACCAAGAGCATGATCCTGAGAGAGTCTGGTGTATACCAAATATGTGGCGCACATTCACTAAGACTGCACCAGAAAGGTATGCCAGTACATTTGCAGCAATGTATGGCAGAGGGGAAAGAAGACCCCTTATAGATGATCTGGTTAATAGACTCCAAGACTTTGAGTTGCATTTAAATCCTCTACGAGCTTGTGTTTCAGCCATCACAAGGATAGTTGAAATGCTAGACAGAATGGAGAGCAAAAAAGAAGATATTATAGACGACCTGTCTATCACACGTGATGCTGATGGATCCATCGTGGATGAGGACCAGAATTCCCAAAACACTCCACTGGCAGAGCTGATCAACTTGGTGTCCTCCCGACCTACATCATCCAACATCTCAGCCATCAAAAGGGGACGTCCTCCTGCTAGAGGAAATGATAACGGTAAGACTATAACACGTCTTGCCTTGTGGCGTTACCTGTGTGACCATGGAGAAGATATGAAGAAGTGGCATAAGAAACCCACTTCTGCACTTCAAGCACGGATAAAAGAATTACAAGACAGATCAGACACCAAGGTGAAGTCCTCCAAAAGGGTGATCGCTCCAGTTGCTGCAGACAACCAAGGTAACAAATAGTGGGGCCCTGCCCCCAGCCATGAGGGGGAAAGGGATAATAGAGTGTATTGGACTGTGTGGATTAGATGGCCTGGCACATCAGAACCACAGGAATATAAGGCACAGGTGGACACTGGTGCACAGTGTACGCTGATGCCCTCGTGTCACCAAGGGACAGAATCAATTTATATTCATGAGGTGACTGGGGGTTCCCGAGAGTTGACTATGTTGGAGGCTGAAATAAGTCTCACTGGCAAACACCAGCAAAAGCTTCCTATTGTGACTGGCTGAGGGGCTCCATGTATACTTGGTATTGATTACCTCAGAAGGGGATATTTTAAGGATCCCAAAGGGTATCGATGGGCCTTTGGAATAGCTGCTGTAGACACAGAAGGTGTTAAACAGTTGTCTGTGTTGCCTGGCCTATCAGAAGATCCATCTGTTGTGGGGCTGCTACGAGTAAAAGAGCAACAGGTACCGATTGCCACAAAAAAGGTGCACAGACGGCAGTACCGCACCAACAGGGATTCCTTGCTCCCCATTCAGAAGTTGATTCATCAACTAGAGAATCAGGGAGTGATTAGCAAAACTCACTCACCTTTTAACAGCCCCATAGGGCCAGTGCGTAAAGTCAGTGGAGAATGGAGGCTGACGTTAGACTACCATGGCTTGAATGAAGTCACACCCCGATGAGTGCTGCTGTGCCAGACATGCTAGAACTGCAATATGAACTAGAGTCAAAAGCAGCCAAGTGGTATGCCACGATTGACATCGCTAATGCTTTCTTTTCCATTCCTCTGGCCACAGAGTGCAGGCCACAGTTTGCTTTCACCTGGCGGGACGTTCAGTATACCTGGAATCGTTTGCCCCAGGGGTGGAAACACAGCCCAACAATTTGCCATGGGTTGATTCAAGCTGAACTGGAACAGGGAGGCGCTCCTGAGCACTTACAGTACATTGATGACATTATTGTGTGGGGTAATACAGCAAGGGAAGTTTTTGAGAAAGGAGAGCAAGCAATCCAGATCCTTCTCATTGCTGGTTTCGTTATTAAGTGAAGCAAAGAGAAAGGACCAGCACAGGAGATTCAGCTCCTAGGTATAAATTGGCAAGATGGACGTCGTCACATCCCAACGGATGTGGTGGACGAAATTACTGCCATGTCTCCGCCCACTAATAAGAAAGAGACACAGTCTTTTCTGGGTGTAGTGGGCTTTTGGAGAATGCATGTTCCAAACTATAGCCTCATTGTAAGCCCCCTTTATCAAGTGACGTAGAAGAAGAATGATTTCACGTGGGGTCCAGAACAGCAGCAGGCTTTTGAGCAGATTAAGCAGGAGATAGCCCGTGCCGTGGCCCTGGGGCCAGTACGGACGGAACAGGATGTAAAGAACATCCTCTACACTGCTGCTGGAGAGAAAGGTCCCACTTGGAGCTTGTGGCAAAGAGCCTCAGGAGAGACTCGAGGCGGACCCTTGGGATTCTGGAGTCGGGCTTATAGGGGATCTGAAGAGCACTACGCGCCAACTGAAAAGGAGATCTTAGCTGCATATGAGGGGGTTCGAGCTGCTTCTGAAGTAGTTGGTACTGAAACGCAGCTCCTTCTAGCACCTCTATTGCCAGTGTTGAACTGGATGTTCAAGGGAAAGGTTCCCTCTACCCATCATGCTACTGATGCCACTTGGAGTAAGTGGATTGCGCTGATTACGCAACGGGCTTGTGTAAGAGACTATTCTTTTATATCATTGACTCAAAGTTTGCTGAGGAACAAGTCCAGGCAAGTCCTGGGCAAAGGCAGAGAAATCTTTTGTCTTGAGGACACTGATGGACAGGTCCTGGCTAAGGATTGTGAAATCCTCTAAGGAGCACAGATGGACAAGGCCAGGGGCATCGAGAGTGAGATAAGCTGCTGCTAATGGCCGGGAAGCGGTCTTTTTGTGTGGACTTATCTCAAGGAAAATGGCCATCTCAGGAGGTATGCACAGGACTCTTGCTCAAGCACCCAGGAATGTCACGTAGGCAGCAGAAAATGGAGGATAAAAGAGGGTCCAATAACCACAACGGTGGAAGCTGATCCTTCACCACAACCACGGCAACGGCAGAGGCTTATCACTCACTACGACAGACTTGAGGGGTTCTCTGCCATCTGGTCCTTCACCGCAACGTGGAGACTGATCTCTCACCGCAACACAGAGGCTGATCTCTCACCGCAACACAGAGGCTGATCTCTCATGATCTCTCACCACGACACGAGCTTCCTGCCTTCAGATCCTTCTCTACGGACCGTTTGCTGACGGACTTCCCTGGGCCTGCTACCTGAGACCTGCTGCTTCCTCCCTGACCTGCACCCTCTCGTTGCCCAAGACCGGCCCCGCTGCTCCTGCCCTTCGGCCTCGGACCGTCGGAACATCGTGCAACGGGACTGCTGCTGGATCCCGGTGGTGACTATCCCCGCTTTACGCGATTCTTGCCTCTTTCTATCTTTTCTATCGCTCGCCTTCCATTCCCCATCACCCCAATCCTTAATAGTGTCCGTCCTCCCCTTTCCCCATCTCCCTTATTAACATTTGTAATAAACTGGTCGGACCAACATTTGAACCGTTGTTTCTTAATCTCACGCCGGGCATACATATTTCAAAGAACCTCTTCTCCCTCCTATAAATTGGAGTGTGACAGCTTGCATGGGGAACCACAGCCATCCAGGAATCTTAGAGGTGATCATGGACTGGCCTGAAGGCAAGAAGTTTGAAACATCACCAGGAGAAGAGATATCGTGTGCTAAAGAGGCCCCACGAATACAATGATTGCCCAGGAGCTGGCAGGACTAGTAGAGAGGTCTTTAAACTAGACATGAGGGGGGAAGGGGATAAAACCAGGCCTGCTAGAGGTGAGCCTGGGGGAGCGATAATAGGATTAGGGGTGAGGAGAAAGGCCCAGCTAAAGTGTGTCTATACCAATGCACGCAGCATGGGCAACAAACAAGAAGAGTTAGAAGCCATTGTGCAGCAGGCAAACTATGACCTAGTTGCCATTACAGAAACGTGGTGGGACCACTCCCACGATTGGAGTGCTGCAATGGATGGCTACAAACTCTTCAGGAAGGATAGGCAGGGAAGAAGGGGTGGTGGAGTGGCTCTCTATGTTAAAGAGTGCATTGAGGTTACTGAACTTATGACTGGGGAAAATAAGGTTGAATCCTTATGGGTTAAGATCAGGGGAAGAGCCGACAAGGCAGACATCCTGGTGGGCATCTGTTATAGACCGCCAAACCAGGATGAAGAGACAGATGAGTTGTTCTATGAGCAGCTGGCGGAAGCTGCGCGATCCCCGGCCCTTGTCCTCATGGGGGACTTCAACTTCCCTGACATATGCTGGGAATACAATTTAGCACAGAAGAAGCAGTCTACGAGGTTTCTGGAATGTATGGAGGACAACTTCTTGATGCAGATGATAAGAGAACCTACGAGAGGAGCTGCCCCGTTAGACCTGCTGTTCACAAACAGAGAAGGTCTGGTGGGAGATGTGGAGATCGGGGGCTGTCTTGGGCAGAGTGACCACGACATGGTAGAGTTCTCGATTCTTGGTGGAGTCAGGAGGGGGAACAGCAAAACTGCTACCTTGGACTTCCGGAGGGCAGACTTTGAATTGTTCAGGAGACTAGTAGGGAGAGTCCCCTGGGGTTCAGTCTTAGAGAGTAAAGGGGTACAAGATGGCTGGTTGCTCTTTAAGAAGGAAGTCTTAAAGGCGCAGGAGCAGGCTGTCCCCCTAAGCCGCAAAATGAGCCGGCGTGGAAGAAGACTGGCGTGGATGAATAGGGAACTATTCTTGAGGCTCCAGGAGAAAAAGAGAATCTACCTCCTCTGGAAGAAGGGACAGGCAACCCAGAAAGAATACAAAGAACTTGTTAAGATGTGCAGGGAGAAAATCAGAAAGGCTAAAGCCCAGCTTGAACTCAACCTGGCCGCTGGGGTAAAAGGGAACAAGAAACTCTTTTACAAGTTTATCAACAGCAAGAGGAGGACCAGGGAGAATCTCCATTCTCTACTGGATGAGGCTGGCAATGTGACCACTGAGGATAAGGAAAAGGCAGACGTTCTGAATGCCTTCTTTACATCTGTCTTTAAAAGTCAGACCAGTTATCCTCAGGTTTCTCTACTCTCTGACTTGGCAGCCTTGGCTGGGGAGCAGCCTAAACCCCCCACAATTCAGGAGGAAACAGTCAGAGACATGCTACTCCAACTGGACTGCCACAAGTCCATGGGACCGGATGAGATTCACCCGAGAGTGCTGAGGGAACTGGCGGAGGAGATAGCCGAGCTGCTTTCCATCATCTATCAGCGCTCCTTGTTGACGGGTGAGGTCCCAGAAGACTGGAGGCTTGCCAATGTGACTCCCATCTACAAGAAGGGCTGCAGGGAGGATCCGGGGAACTCCAGGCCTGTTAGCCTGACCTCGGTGCCGGGGAAGATTATGGAGCAGATTGTCTTGAGGGAGATCATGCGGCACGTGCAGGACAACCAGGGGATCAGGCCTAGCCAGCATGGGTTCACAAAGGGCAGGTCCTGATTGACCAACCTGATCTCCTTCTATGATCCAGTGACCCGTCTGGTGGATGAGGGAAAGGCTGTTGATGTAGTCTACCTAGACTTCAGCAAAGCCTTTGACACTGTCTCCCACAGTATTCTCCTGCAGAAGCTGGCAGTCCGTGGCTTGGACAGATACATTCTTTGCTGGGTAAGGAACTGGCTGGAGGGCCGGGCCCAGAGAGTGGTAGTGAACGGAGTTAAATCCAGCTGGCGACCGGTCACGAGCGGTGTTCCTAAGGGGTCGGTGCTGGGGCCTGTCCTCTTTAATATCATTATTGATGACCTTGATGAGGGTATTGAGTGCACCCTCAGTAAGTTTGCAGATGACACCAAGCTAGCTGGAAGTGTTGATCTGCCTGAGGGTAGCGAGGCCTTACAGAGGGATCTGGATAGGTTGGATAGCTGGGCTGAAACCAATGGGATGGGATTCAACAAGACCAAATGCCGAGTCCTGCACTTTGGCCACAATAACCCCAGGCAACGCTACAGGCTTGGGGCAGAGTGGCTGGAAGACTGTGTAGAGGAAATGGACCTGGAGGTGTTGATTGACGCTAGACTGAACATGAGCCAGCAGTGTGCCCAGGTGGCCAAGAAGGCCAATGGCATCCTGGCTTGTATCAGAAACAGTGTGGCCAGCAGGAACAGGGAAGTAATTGTGCCCCTGTACTCAGCACTGGTAAGGCCGCACCTTGAGTACTGTGTCCAGTTTTGAGCCCCTCACAGTAAGAAAGACATCGAGGCCCTGGAGCGTGTTCAGAGGAGGGCAACAAAGCTGGTGAGGGGTCTGGAGCACAGACCTTATGAAGAGCAGCTGAAGGAGCTGGGATTGTTCAGTCTAGAGAAGAGGAGGCTCAGGGGAGACCTTATTGCTCTCTATAACTACCTGAAGGGAGGTTGTGGTGAGCTGGGGGCAGCCTCTTGTCCCGGGTGACTAGTGATAGGACGAGAGGGAATGGCTTCAAGCTGCGTCAGGGAAGATTCAGGCTGGACGTAAGGAAATACTACTTCTCTGAAAGGGTGGTCAGGCACTGGAATGGGCTGCCCAGAGAGGTGGTGGAGTCACCGAGCCTGGTGGTGTTTAAAGAGCGTTTGGATGTTGTGTTAAGGGACATGGTTTAGCGAGAACCATTGATGAAGGGCGGATGGTTGGACTGGATGATCCTGTGGGTCTTTTCCAACCTTAGCAATTCTATGATTCTATGATTCTATGAACTACCAGAAAATGAAAAGAAATATGCCCTGTTCACATATGGATCATGTCGTATTGTGGGGAAGTATAGCAGATGGAAAGCTGCTGTGTGGAGCCCCACACGACAAGTTGCAGAGACCACTGAAGGAAAAAGAGAATCAAGTCAGTTAGCAGAGGTAAAGGCTATCCAACTGGCCTTAGATGTTGCTGAACGGGAGAGGTGGCCAATGCTTTTTCTTTATACTGATCATGGATGGTGGCAAATGCCTTATGGGGGTGGTTACAGCAGTGGGAGCAAAATAACTGGCAACGGAGGGGTAAACCTGTTTGGGCTGCTGAACTGTGGAAAGACATTGCTGCCCGAATAAAGAATATGGTTGTAAAGTTGCGCCATATAGATGCTCGTGTGCCCAAGAATCGGGCTACTGAAGAACAGCAAAACAACCATCAAGTAGATCGAGCTGCCAAAATTGAGGTGGCTCAAATAAACTTGGACTGGCAACACAAAAGTGAATTATTTCTAGCTCGGTGGGCCCATGAAACTTCGGATCATCAAGGAGGAGATGCAACATATAAATGGGCTAGAGACCGAGGGATGGACTTAACTATGGACGCTATTGCACAAGTTATTCGTGACTGTGAAACATGTGCCATAATTAAACAAGCCAAGAGGATGAAACCTCTCTGGGAGGAAGGGCGATGGCAAAAGTATAAATATGGGGAGGCGTGGCAGGTTGATTATATCACCTTGCCAAGATCTCGCAATGGTAAGCGTTATGTGCTCACCATGGTAGAAGCGACCACTGGGTGGCTTGAAACATATGCAGTACCCCACGCCACCGCCCGAAACACCATATTAAGTCTAGAGAAACATGTCCTATGGTGACATGGTACCCCAGAAAGAATTGAATCAGATAATGGGACTCATTTCAAAAATTCCCTTGTAAATACTTGGGCCAAAGATCATGGCATTGAGTGGATTTATCATATCCCCTATCATGCACCAGCTTCTGGTAAAATTGAACGATACAACGGGTTGTTAAAAACCACGTTGAAAGCAATGGGTGGCGGAACATTTAAGCACTGGGAGAAGCATTTGGCCAAAGGTACCTGGTTGGTGAATACTCAAGGATCTATCAATCGTGATGGTCCTGCCAGCTCCCTTCATACTGTAAAGGGAGATAAGGTCCCTGTAGTACATGTAAAGAACATGTTGGGAAAAGCAGTTTGGGTCCTTCCCACTTCTGGGAAGAGCAAACCTCTTTGTGGGACTGTTTTTGCCCAGGGACCTGGGTCCACTTGGTGGGTGATGAAGAAAAAAGATGGGGATGTTCAGTGTGTGCTGCAAGGGAATTTAATGGCGGGAGAGCGGAGTCAGTAAGTCCAAGTATATGTACATGTGTTCAGTGCTTGATAATTGATTATAATTATGTTTGTATATATTGAGCATGATGTAGTGATGTAGAATAAGGGGTGGAATGTCATGGTTTTATGATTTTTGGTTATCGGTATTCCACATCACAACATTATGCAGTGTACTGGGAGTTAAAGAGCAAATGCTCTAGTTCCGGGTACTTGTCTGGGAGAGAAGAACTACGTTCCCCAGAAGACTGTTCGAGTATTGTTATCATTCCTGCTCAGGGGAACAGATATAAGGGTGCAGGTCACCTGACCTGGGTCCTCTTCTCTTCGTCTCGTCTCATCGTGCTCTCTTTCGGATCGTCTCGCTGCTGCTCCTGACTGCACGCAAGGCTTCAGTATTAGTGTAAGACCTTTAGCTCTCGGACAATCCTCCTCTCAATTATATTTGATTTTATTAACAATTATATTGAATTATATTGTATTATAGTGTGTTATCGTGCATTCCGATACTATTTTTAGTAAATTAGTTTGTTTCTCCTCAGATCGTTGCTTTTGTTTTTTCAATTATTCTTTTTTTGTGGGGGGTCCCCTGTTTCCCTTTTCCAGAGGCGTGGATTTTGCAAAAAAATCCCTCCGCCCCACTAGTCATGGAACCGGGCCGGACCAGCCCGTAAACCATCGACATACCCCCAGGAATTTCATGGACAGGCTTGGACCCTACACCTTCTGAGGATTTATAGCCCATCCTTTTTCTTGCAGATAGTCAGTCAATGAATCTGCCACCTGTCCTACTGCCTCCAGTGAGTCAGATGTTAACAGGAGATCATCAATATGGTGATACAATCTAACATTATTAGTTTTTTCCCAATTTTCCAGGTCACGTGCCACTAGGTTATGGCACTATGTTGGCGAATGTACGTACCCTTGTGGCAGGACCTTAAAGGTCCACTGCCTGCCTCCCCATGTAAATGTGAACTGGTCCTGCGATTTTTCAGCAATTGGAATACTGAAGAATGCCTTTGCCAAGTCTAGGACAAAATGGTAGTGAGATCAGGAGCTCAGGTGGGTCTAGGGTTTGAACATCTCCCAATTTCAACCACATTTGGGTGACAGGAATGGTCTTTCCCCCAAAGCCACTGATCATCACTCTATCTCCATTAAATTTAGTCAGATCCTCATAAATAGTGGATGTTTCCGCGCCTGTTTCAACCAATGTCATAACCCTTCGTATGTTCTTTCGGGACCAAAACGTGGTCATCTCTACATAGGGCCTCTGGTCCCATCTGGAGGCTCTAGTTACAAGGGGGGCTGGTATCCCCCATCACGCAAGTAACTGCTCAATTGCCAATTATTTTTCCTCAGGTGGCTTGAGCATAGTGGCCTGGGTCATTGAGGAGGCTTTTTCCTTTTATTGGAAACTAGCAAATCTTCCAAGTTCCATGTTTTTGTTGTTATTTTGTCAATAGTTCTCACCCCAGGTTTTTTGGGGTGATTTTGAAATTTTTGATTGTCCTCCTACTGCCTCCATAGCTGGAGGAGGACATGATTGGGCTGGCAATTTTTGCAAACTGAACCCCAGTCCGGATAAAGTCATTAAATATTTGTTTTCAGGATACCCCTATGGGTCCTGATTGAGGAGTCTGTGGGGTGGGTCTCCTGGTTTTAGTTACACGAAGGACCTCAGCCCCTTCCAACGTTCAGATATTGCGCCTGGTCCGAAGGCGCTGTCTCCCCTAGATCAGCCACCAATTGGGCAGCCTGTTGGATGATGGCCTCCAAGGCCACTAAGGGGTTCAGTATGGACACTTGTATGGACACTCAGTATGGACCTTGTTGTAATATGAGGTCCCTCATCCCCACCAAAAACTTAACCAAGTCTGGACTCTCAAAGGCATTGTCATATATTGTAGTGAGAGCGGGGTTGGTCACTTCTCACTGGTGACAGGACAAGGGTGTCATGGTTTTATAATTTTTGTTATCGGTATTCCACATCATAACATCATGTAGAGCACTGGAAGTTGAAGAGTTAATGCTCCAGTTCCATGGACTGCTGATTTTTCAGGTACCTGGTTCTCAGAAGAGAAGAACAACTACATGTCCCAGAGGATTTTTCACTGTTCTACTTCCATTTTCCATTCAGAGGGAAAGATAAAGCTGTTCACAAGTCATGAGTTATTTTTTGGACAGTCTCTCTGTCATTTTATTTGATTTATTAGCTTCAATTCCAATTGTATTGTACTATATTGTGTTATCTCACATTACAATATCATTATTTAGTAAATTAACTTTCCTCCTCAGATAACTGAATCATAGAATCATAGAATGGACTGGGTTGAAAAGGACCATAATGATCACGTAGCTATGTGCGGGGTCGCCAACCACTAGACCAGGCTGCCCAGAGCCACATCCAGCCTGGCCTTGAATGCATCCAGGGATGGGGCATCCACAACCTCCTTGGGCAACCTGTTCCAGTGTGTCACCACCCTCTGTGTGAAAAACTTCTTCCTAATATCCAACCTAAATCTCCCCTGTCCCAGTTTAAGACCATTCCCCCTTGTCCTATCACTATCCACCCTCATAAACAGCTGCTCCCCCTCCTGTTGATATGCTCCCCTCAAGTACCGTAAGGCCGCAATGAGGTCTCCCCAGAGCCTTCTCTTCTCCAAGCTAAACAAGCCCAGTTCCCTCAACATTTTCTCATAGGAGAGGTGCTCCAGCCCTCTGATCGTCTTAGTGGCCCTCCTCTGGCCCTGCTCCAAGAACTCCATGTCCTTCTTGTACTGGGGGCCCCAGGCCTGGATGCAGTACTCCAGATGGGGCCTCACAAGAGCTGAGTAGAGGGGCACAGTCACCTCCCTCTCCCTGCTGGAACCGTTTTTTAATGCAGCCCAGAACACAGTTTGCCTTCCTGGCTGCAAAGCGCACACTGCTGGCTCATGTCCCGCTTCCTGTCTACCAGGACCGCCAAGTCCTTCTCTGCAGGGCTGCTCTCAAGGAGATCTTCCCCCAGTTTGTATAAATACCTGGGTTTGCCCTGACCCAAGTGCTGCACCTTGCACTTGTCCTTATTGAACTTCATTAGGTTTTCACAGGCCCACTTCTCCAGCCTGTCCAGGTCCCTCTGGATGGCTTCCCTTCCTTCCAGTGTATCGACTGCACCGCTCAGCTTGGTGCCATCCACAAACTTGCTGAGGGTGCATTCACTGCCATCATCTATGTCACTGATGAAAATGTTGAAGAGCACCAGTCCAAGACCGACCCCTGAGGGACACCGCTTGTGACCAGCCTCCACCCTGACACAAAACCATTGATCACAACCCTTTGGCTGAGTCCAGCCAGCCAATTCCTAATCCATCAAACAGTCCATCCTTCAAATCCACACTTCTCCAATTTAGGATGTGGTGAGGGACCGTGTCAAAGGCCTTGCCGAAGTCCAGGTAGATGACATCCAGCACCCTTCTCCCCTCCACTGAAGCCGTCACTCCATCATAGAAGGCCACCAGAGAAGGAAAGTCTCCAAGCCGAAGGGGAAGATCTCTGAGCTGAGAGAAAGAATCTCCAATCTCGACAAGACACCCTCCAATCCAAACTAGACAGTCTGCAAACCAAACAAGAGAGACTCCATGTCGAGCTAGAGAAAAAGAGCACTGAAACTGAGCAAACTGATAAATCACAGGAGGCACCAGAATCGATGTCATTTGCTCCCGTGAGAAGACAGAAATTGAAACAAACATCACCTCGTTTAGAATGAAGGAGGAGAAGAAGGTAGAGTAAGAAGATCCAGAGGAGTGACCCCTACTGCCAGGGGAGGAGCCCTCAACAAGATCACTGTCACCGATGCCAAGGAAGGCAACAACAAGGACTAAAAGAGAAGAAGAAGGTGAGGAAGACATTGTTAGCATTACTACTCAACCTCTGAAAATGACTGAAATTTGAGGTTCGAGAAAAGATTTTTCATGGCACCCAAATGAACCCATTGTCACCTGGTTACTTTGATGTTGGGACAATGGGGCCAACAGTGTGTTGCTAGATAGTAGAAAAGCTCACCAACTGGGAAGCATTGCTAAAGACTCAGCTATTGACAGAGGTATTAGTAGATGTCAGGATGAGGCCTTCACTCTCTGGAAGCAGATGCTGTTAGTCGTAAAAGAAAAATACCCCTTCAAAGACAATCTGATGCCTGAGATAAAGAAATGGACTACTATAGAAAAAGGCACCCATTATTTGAGAGAATGCGCCATAGTGGAAATGTTACATGACCCCACATTCATTCCTGATGATCCAAACCAAGAGCATGATCCTGAGAGAGTCAGGTGTACACCAAATATGTGGTATAAATTCACAAGAACTGCACCAGAAAAGTATGCCGGTACATTAGCAGCAATGTATGGCAGGGGGCAAAGAAGACCCCTTTTAAATGAGCTGATTACTAGACTTCATGACTTTGAGTTACATTTAACCTCTCCACAAGCTCATGTTTCAGCCATTTTGAAAGTACCTGAAAGACTGGATAGAATGGAGAGTAAACAAATGATAAGATCTCAGAATCACAGAATTGTAGGGGTTGGAAGGGATCTCCAGAGATCATTGAGTCCAGTCCCCCTACAAAGCAGGCTCCCTAGATCAGGTTGCACAGGTAGGCATCCAGGCGGGTCTTGAATATCTCCAGAGAAGGAGAATCCACAACCTTTCTGGGCAGCCTGTTCCATTGCTCCAGGGCAGAGTAGAGGGGGAGGATCACCTCCCTCATCCTGCTGGCCATGCTCCTTTTAATGCACTCCAGGATCCCATTGGCCTTCTTGGCCACCAGGGCACGCTGATACCTCCAAGTAGGTCCCGGAAAAGGTCTTTATGGGAACTGTTGAATCACAGCCCGAACCACTGATTGAGCAACCGGAGAAAAGACTGGACAGCCCTGGGAGCACAGGTGAAGGATTCACCTGTGTGATCGGAAGGGGTGGAGCCAGGCTCCACCTCTCTTAAACCTCATTTAAGGGCTCACTGCTGCTGTGGGAGGATCTTATTCTGAAGTTCTCTCCTTTGTTGAGTTTCCTCTGTGAATCTAGATCCTTGGAGACAGGTGAGCAATCTTTCTCCTTCCTTTGTAACATTTTTCCGTTGTTCTGGGTCCTTCTGCCATTACACCTTCCTTTGTAACATCTTTCCATCATACTGGTTCTTCTGTCATTACAAGGTCAAAGTTGGCTCTCCAAAAGACCAGGGTAGCAGTCCTACTTTTTGCCTTACTTCTTCCATTTAAGATCTTGAACTCCATCAACTCATGATCCTAAGCTGCCCTGAACCTTCAGATCCCTAAGAAGCTCATCCCTGTTGGAAAGAACAAGGTCCAGAAGCACCCCCTGCCTTGTTGGCTCTTCCACCACCTGCATCAGAAAATTATCTTCAATGCATTGCAGGAACTGTCTGGTCTGCACGTGCTTGGCTGTGCTGCTTACCCAACAGATACCTGGATGATTAGAATCCCCCACTAGAGCCAGTCCTCAGGATTGCAAGGCTACTTCCAGTTGCTGGTAGGAGGCCTCAATGACTTCATTATTCTGATCTGGTGACCTGTAGTACACCCTCACAATGATGTCAGCCATACCAGCCCACCCCTTAATTCTCACCCACAAGCCCTCCACAGGTTCTTCACTCAATCCCAAATGGAGCTCATTACATTCTAGTTGCTCTTTCACTGTCAACGGTTTAAGGGCTGGTCCAGCCCGGTTCCATGACTAGTGGGGCGGAGGGATTTTGCAAAATCCACACCTCCGGAAAAGGGAAACAGGGGACCCCAAAATAATTAAAAGCAGCGGCAATGATCTGAGGAGAAACAAACTAATTTACTAAATATAGTACTGGAATGCACGATAACACACTATAATACAATATAAATCAAAAGTAATTGACAGAAAGATTGTACGAGAGCCAAAGGCCTTACATACTGAAGCCTTGCGTGCAGTCAGGAGCAGCAGTAGCGAGCCGATCTGGCAGGGAACACGGTGAGACGAGAAGAGGACCGAGTCAGATGACCTGCGCCCTTATATCTGTTCCCTTGAGCAGGAATGATAACAGTACTCGAAAGGGCTCTTGGGGAACGTAGTTTTTCTCTTCCAGACAAGTACCCGGAACTAAAGCATTTGCTCTTTAACTCCCAGTACACTGCATGATGTTGTGATGTGGAATACTGATAACCAAAAATCATAAAACCATGACATAACACCCCTTATTCTACATCATTACAGCATGCTTAATGTATACAAAAAAAAACACACTGAACATCCCCATATTTTTCTTCATCACCCACCAAGTGGACCCAGGTCCCTGGGCAAAAACAGTCCCACAAAGAGGTTTGCCATTCCCAGAAGCGGGAAGGACCCAAACTGCTTTTCCCAACATGTTCTTTACATGTATTACAGGGACCTTATCTCCCTTTACAGTATGTAGGGAGCTGGCAGGATCATCACAATTGATAGATCCTCGAGTATTCACCAACCAGGTGGCTTCCGCCAAATGCTTCTCCCAGTGCTTAAATGTTCTATCAACCATTGCTTTCAACATGGTCTTTAACAACCCGTTGTATTGTTCAATTTTACCAGCAGCTGGCGCGTGATACGGGGATATGATAAATCCACTCAATGCCATGATCTTTGGCCCAAGTATTTACAAGGGAATTTTTGAAATGAGTCCCATTATCTGATTCAATTCTTTCTGGGGTACCATGTCACCATAGGACATGTTTCTCTAGACTTAATATGGTGTTTCGGGCGGTGGCGTGGGGTACTGCATATGTTTCAAGCCACCCAGTGGTCGCTTCTACCATGGTGAGCACATAACGCTTACCATTGCGAGATCTTGGCAAGGTGATATAATCAACCTGCCACGCCTCCCCATATTTATACTTTTGCCATCGCCCTTCCTCCCAGAGAGGTTTCATCCTCTTGGCTTGTTTAATTATGGCACATGTTTCACAGTCACGAATAACTTGTGCAATAGCGTCCATAGTTAAGTCCATCCCTCGGTCTCTAGCCCATTTATATGTTGCATCTCCTCCTTGATGACCCGAAGTTTCACGGGCCCACCGAGCTAGAAATAATTCACTTTTGTGTTGCCAGTCCAAGTTTATTTGAGCCACCTCAATTTTGGCAGCTCGATCTACTTGATGGTTGTTTTGCTGTTCTTCAGTAGCCCGATTCTTGGGCACACGAGCATCTATATGGCGCACCTTTACAACCATATTCTTTATTCGGGCAGCAATGTCTTTCCACAGTTCAGCAGCTCAAACAGGTTTACCCCTCCGTTGCCAGTTATTTTGCTCCCACTGCTGTAACCACCCCCATAAGGCATTCGCCACCATCCATTATCAGTATAAAGATAAAGCACTGGCCACCCCTCCCGTTCAGCGACATCTAAGGCCAGTTGGATAGCCTTTACCTCTGCAAACTGGCTTGATTCTCCTTTACCTTCAGTGGCTTCTGCAATTTGTTGTGTGGGGCTCCACACAGCAGCTTTCCATCTGCTATACTTCCCCACAATACGACATGATCCATCTGTGAACAGGGCGAATTTCTTTTCATTTTCTGGTAGTTCATAGAATCATAGAATCATAGAATCGCTAAGGTTGGAAAAGACCCACAGGATCATCCAGTCCAACCATCCGCCCTTCATCAATGGTTCTCGCTAAACCATGTCCCTTAACACAACATCCAAACGCTCTTTGAACACCACCAGGCTCGGTGACTCCACCACCTCTCTGGGCAGCCCATTCCAGTGCCTGACCACCCTTTCAGAGAAGTAGTATTTCCTAACGTCCAGCCTGAATCTTCCCTGATGCAGCTTGAAGCCATTCCCTCTCGTCCTATCACTAGTCACCTCGGAGAAGAGGCTGACCCCCAGCTCACCACAACCTCCTTTCAGGTACCTGAAGGCAATCGGTACCTGTTGCTCTTTTACTCGTAGCAGCCCCACAACAGATGGATCTTCTGATAGGCCAGGCAACACAGACAACTGTTTAACACCTTCTGTGTCTACAGCAGCTATTCCAAAGGTCCATCAATACCCTTTGGGATCCTTAAAATATCCCCTTCTGAGGTAATCAATACCAAGTATACATGGAGCCCCTCAGCCAGTCACAATAGGAAGCTTTTGCCGGTGTTTGCCAGTGAGACTTATTTCAGCCTCCAACATAGTCAACTCTCGGGAACCCCCAGTCACCTCATGAATATAAATTGATTCTGTCCCTTGGTGACTCGAGGGCATCAGCGTACACTGTGCACCAGTGTCCACCTGTGCCTTATATTCCTGTGGTTCTGATGTGCCAGGCCATCTAATCCACACAGTCCAATACACTCTATTATCCCTTTCCCCCTCATGGCTGGGGGCAGGGCCTCTCTATTTCTTACCTCCATTGTCCTCCTGACTATTGCCGTGTCCCGCATCAACTGGAGCAACCACCTTCTTGGAGGACGTCACCTTGGTGGTTGATCTATCTTCTAATTCTTTTACCCGTGCTTGAAGTGCAGAAGTGGGTTTCTTATGACACTTCTTCATATCTTCTCCATGGTCACGCAGGTAATGCCACAAGGCAAAATGCGACTAGTCTTACTGTTGTCACTTGCTTGAACAGGAGGACGTCTACTGTTGATAGTCAGTCTAATAGCTGAGACGTTGGATGATGCAGGTTGGCGTAGAGGGATTAAATGTAACTCGAAGTCTTGGAGTTTATTAATCAGTTCATTTATAAAAGGTCTTTCTCCCCCTCTGTCATACATTGCTGCAAATGTACTGGCATACTTCTCTGGTGCAGTCTTTGTGAATATACGCCACATATGTGGTGTACATCTGACGTTCTCAGGATCATGCTCTTGTTCAGGCTCGTCAGGAATGAAAGTGGGGCCATGTAACATTTCCACCACAGCTTGTTCTCTCAAATAACAGATGCCTTTTTTCATATCAGTCCATTTCCTTTTCTCAGGCATCAGGTTCTCTTTGAAGGGGTATCTTTCTTTCACAGCTAACAGCATCCGCTTCCAGAGGGTGAAGGCCTGGTTCTGGCATGTGCTAATACGTCTGTCAATGGCTGAGTCCCTAGCAATGCCACCGAGCTGACGAGCCTCTCTACTATCTAGCAACACACTGTTGGCCCCACTGTCCCAACATCGAAGTAACCAGGTGACAGTAGGCTCATTTGGGTGGCATATGAAGTCTTTTCTCAGACGACGAATTTCGTTCATTTTCAAAGATCTATCAGTAATGGTAATGATGTCTCGTTCACCTCCTGCTCTTTCAGGACTTCTTGTTACTCTCCTGGGCATTGGTGACCATGATCTTATTGAGGACCCCTCCCCTGGACTCAGGGGTGGTTCCCCTAGAACTTAGAGCTGCTCCTCTGGACCTCTTTTTTCTCCTCTTCCTTCTGTTCTAACTGAGTTGAGATTTATTTTGTTTTCCGTCCTCTTACAGGGGCAACTGACATCGATTCTGGTGCCTCTTGTGGTTGATCAGATTGGTCAGTCCTGATGCTCTTACTCTCCAGCTCAGCTTGGAGTCTGTCTCGTTCAATTATGAGGGTATTTACTTCAGATTGGAGGGTGTCTATTTCGGACTGGAGGGCGTCTCGCTCAGACTGAAGATTCTCTCTTTGGATTTGAAGACTGTTTCTCAACTAGGAGACTCTATTCCTGGGCCTGAAGATTCTTCCTCGCAGCTCAGACTCTCTCCTGGAAACTCTCCTTTTCAGCTTGAAGACTCTCTCGCTCATCTAATACTGTCTCCTGGAGACTTTCTCTTTCAGCACGGACACTCTCCCTCTAAATTTCAGAAACTCTCTCCCTCTCCAGGATAGTATTAAATAAGGCCCGATAAGCATTAGCCAGGCCCCAAATCATTTGTGCCTCCTCAGATCTGCCTAGGCCACAACATCCCTGTCTCAAATATCTGTTTAGGCTCTCGGGATCTTTTAGGTGTTCAGGAGTAAAGTTCCGTGACACCGAACATGTCCATTTCTCTAAAGTCTCTCCCAAGCCTCTCCACACTCCCTGCCACTCAGTATTCTCTGGTTTTGGGGAAGGCTTCTTCTTCATAATATGATAAATCCAGATACTGAGTGAAATAATTACAATGACAAACAGTGCATTCAGGGAGATTAACAACATGATCAGATGAGCATTCAAACAATCCATAAAGGATTCGAAGAGAGACTGGGAACTTGCTTCAAAATCACAAGTTCTGTGAAATTAGCAGCTCTCTCTACAAACTGGTTTAAAACAGAAAGCAGAATCATTTATTTTTTTCCTTCTTCTTTACTAAAGCAAGATAGCAGTGCTCAAAGTTTACAAAATATCTCAAAATATTGGCAGTCCGCCTGGACTTTCAAGGTCAAGTTTTCAGTGAACACCTGTGAAAGAGATAAACATTCCCAACGAAGCTCTCCGAGAGCAGAGAGAGATTCGTTCTAAAAAGCTAAACAGAAGCTTTTGTCCGCATTCTCCACCAAAAATGTCAACGGTTTACAGGCTGGTCCGGCCCGGTTCCATGACTAGTGGGGCGGAGGGATTCTTTTGCAAAATCCACGCCTCTGGAAAAGGAAAACAGGGGACCCCCCACAAAAAAAGAATAATTGAAAAAACAAAAGCAACAATCTGAGGAGAAACAAACTAATTTACTAAATATAGTATCGGAATGCACGATAACACACTATAATACAATATAATTCAATATAATTGTTAATAAAATCAAATATAATTGAGAGGAGGATTGTCCGAGAGCTAAAGGCCTTACACTAATACTGAAACCTTGCGTGCAGTTGGGAGCAGCAGTGAGACGATCCGAAAGCGAGCACGATGAGACGAGAAGAAGGGAAGAGGACCCAGGTCAGGTGACGTACAGGCCTTATATCTGTTCCCCTGAGCAGGAATGATAACAGTACTCGAACAGTCTTCTGGGGAACATAGTTCTTCTCTCCCGGACAAGTACCCGGAACTAGAGCATTTGCTTTCTAACTCCCAGTACACTGCATGATGTTATGATGTGGAATACCGATAACCAAAAATCATAAAACCATGACAGGGTAGTGTGGTCAGGAAAGACCCAAGTACTACCCAGGACAGTAACAAATAAGGTTCAGGCGTTCCCAGTCCCTACACCAAAGAAGCTGCAGGAGTTCTTAGGTATATTGGCGTTCCTTTTTATATCGTTTAGTGCAGCTGCTGAGACCATTATACAAACTCAGAAAAGAGGGGCAACTATGGTACTGGGGGAGAATGTAACATGAGGTTTTCCAACAGGCAAAACAGGCTGTTAAACAAGCCCAGGAGTGGGGTATATTCGATCCCATGGATGTTCATGTTACTCAGAATGGCCTTGGCTGGGGCCTGTGGCAACACCTGAGTTCTGTTCGAACCCCCATCGGGTTCTGATCTCAGGTCTGGTGTGGAGCAGAAGAAAGATATAGTATGATTGAAAGACAGTTATTGGCTGTCTTACTCCGCATTACAGACGGTAGAGCCAATAACCCAAACAGCTGAAATCATAGTTAAGACCACCCTGCCAATTCAGGGGTTGGGTGAAAGATCTGACCCACCTTCCTAAGACAGGGGTGGCCCAGGCGCAAACAGTGGCACAATGGGTCACCTATCGCAGCCAGAGGAGGAGTCTGTCTTCATCACTGATGAAAGAAGAACTCCAGAAGATCCTAGGCCCAGTGACGTATCGCAGTGATGCACCAAAAGAAACATTGGTCGCTCCACCAGAAAAGAGTCCCGTTCAGGAGGGGAAATATCCTATTCCAAAAGATGCTTGGTACACGGATGGGTGCAGCTAAGGCAACCCGAGCAAGTGAAGAGCAATAGCATACTATCCCTCCACTGAAACAATCTGGTTTCAAGAGGGGGATTGTAAGAGTAGCCAATGGGCAGAACTGCTAGCCATGTGGATGGTTAAAACCAAGGAACCTGGTGATGGTATTCTGAACATCTGCACAGATAGTTGGGCTGTGTACTGGGGGCTCAGTCTTTGGATTGCACAGTGGGCCACCCACGAATGGACTATCCACGCCTGACCAATCTGGGGCAAAGATATGTGGTTAGACATATGGAATGCGGTCAAACATAGGACCATACATGTCTACCACATTCTGGCCACCAACCCCTACAGTCACCGGGAAATGACGAAGCCGACACACTGGCCCAAATTCAATGGATTGAGAATTGACCATCTGAGAACATCGTCTGCCGGTTACATCAGAAGCAGCAGCATGCAGGACAAGAGATCATGTGGGCATCTGCTAAAGCATGGGGGCTGCCCATACAACTATCTGACATCGCCCAGGCATGTCGAGACTGCGATGCTTGCCTCAAGATGAGACAGAGATCGTTGCCCGAAACAACAGCCCATCTTGCTAGAGGACACAATTCTCTCCAGCGATAGCAGGTCAAGTACATTGGGACCCTCCCTCGATCTGAGGGGGCAAAATATGCCCTGACGTGCGTCAATACCATAAGTGGGCTAATGCAGATCTATCCAGTGCCATGGGCAAACATGGCATATACCATCAAGGCACTTACCAGGTTGATGGCTGCCTACGGGACACCTCAAGTCATTGAGAGTGTCCAAGGGAGTCATTTTAGTGGCACCATGATAGTATGCTGGGCAGAAGAAAACAACACTGAATGACAATTCCGCCTGCCATATAATCCAACGGGGATAGGCCTTACTGAACGCTATAATGGTATTCTTAAGGCTGCCCTGAAGACAGACTCTCAGTCTCTGCAGGGGTGGACAAAAAGACTCTATGAAACCCTGCGGGACCTGAATGAAAGGCCTAGATACAGCAGACCCAGTGCCCTGAAAATGCTTCAGACAACGTGGGCCTTTCTGCTTAGGATCCAAATTACAGGCACCGATCATGGGGCAAGACCCCAAATTGGCAATGAAAATGACCTTCTGCTCCCTGCCCCTGAGAATCTAGAACCAGGTACCCATAGAATAGAATGGCCTTGTAAAGTACAGGTAGGACCAAAGTGGCGTGGCCTATTTGCACGTTGGGGGTGATTGTTGGAAGTGGGAAGCTCGGTAGTCCTTCCGGTAATTGGTATATGGCCTGCTGATATTGTGGTCAACACTCCAATCTTCATTGCTATGGGGACCTTCATCATGTCCCTACGGCAGATTAGGACTCCCCCTTTGGTGCCTGATATAGTTATGCAGCCACAGATATCTGGACAAAGGGGTTGTTACAGGCAGCCGGAGCATACCCCAGTGAAAGCCGAAGTGTTGACCCAGGTTAGGAATACAGTCTGTATCTTTCCCTGGAGGGCAGACCTTCCCCTCCTGGTACCACTGAAACATCTGTACCACTCTCCGTGAGTCTTTGAGTCTCCAGGATCACCGGAAGGAGTGAAATGCTATTCAAGATTTCCAGTGTTGCTGTGAGATCAAGCACGACACCTGGTGATGGTCTACGTGGGACTGATGGAACATAAGATGGACCTGCACCAAACAACTTCATGCCTCCAGTAACACCACAAAGCACTGGCCCATGAGAGAACATGAACTTCAACCACAAACCGATCATCAGTCAATCTTACATTGCCCGTCGCAATGCAATTTGACACAATTGAATAAGCGTTGCAGTGTGTTGGATCCCTGTATTAGGGAAGGCTCACCCTCCAGCTGACTCAATCATTGGTTCATGCTGTGAAGGGGTGGAGTCCTCCTTCGTGCAGCTTTCCACTGTGAACCTAGATTCTTCTGGTATGGGTGAATAATCTTTTTTTCTTCCTTTATTACACCTTTCTATTGTGCCAGTTCTTCTGTTGTTACACTTTTGTTGTAATGCCTTTGCTATTGTATTGATTTGTCCAATTGCTTCGTTTGCATTCCTGTATCTTATTTAATAATTTAATTTTTCTTCTTAGTTTGTTGCTGCTGTTTTGTTTTTACTCCTATCTCCCTACTTTCTCCCTTCTCTTGGGGAGAAAGTCTGGGGTCTGTGGGGCCCTCTGCCCTGTTAAGTCACAGAACTAGCCAATAAACCGTTGACATATTGGGATGTTTTTCATAATGATTAATGTTTTGTTCTGTATCCAGGCAGATATATTGGGCCTCATGATTATTAATTTTGCAAATTAAGCCTTTTTATTCATGCACAATGTGTGTATTTATATCAGTTGTCTGCCACTTTCCGTCTTGATGGATCCATATTCTGTGTTCCTAGGGTAGAGTATAGTTCCATTATCATCAACTCCAAATGCAATAACTGGATGTATATTGTATACCTTGGTTTTATCTACGGTGAAGATGAAAACAATATTATTGTTATCTGCACAGTAGGTTAAGTTGTCGAACTGCCACCATGATTGAAACTCTTTTTAAAATTCTGAGACATGGTCTCAAATTTTCAGTTTTTAGTGGGTAACATTCCTTTCTCTCTTTCTCTAATAATAGCTGCTGCTACGGACCGTATTCATAACTGCGTGGATGCAACTCAACGCATGAGAGGTATCACCTTGGTTTGTTCCTAGGGCTTTTACAAGTTGTTGATGATCGGTTTCCACTACTCGTTCCCATTAGTCTAAAATATCTGACAGGAGCTACTGACTTGCTCCTAAAGCTGATAGAGATCCTTTTAATGGACGTTACAATTTCCTCAGGTCACCTGTAGTAGCAGATTTTCTGTTCATTAGGACCTCGGTATCTATGCTGTTTAATATTACTAATCCTCTTCCCAGTGATCCTGTGACATCACATGGCATGCAATGAGGTTGTTTCAAAGATCATCCATATAACCATATGTAGAAAAAGTGAAGGCAAAGACAGAGCCTTTATTTGAGAAATAGGCCCAATAGGAAAAGATATCAGAAAGGAATTAACTCACCCCTCCCGGTAACAGTGTGGGGAAAAGGACGAGCTGAGGAATGTGACCCTCCGCCGTTCGTACCGTCCCACCACCGGAGAGAAGGGCGGGGGCAAAAGGGGGACCCGTGCAGACTCAGATTGCACAGGAAGTATCGCTGAGACAGAAGGGATGGCTCCAGACCACCCCCCCCCCCCCCCCCCCACCCCGCTCCAGCCACCCGCACACTCACGTAGCCCACCCATTGGTTCAGGCTGTGATCTTGGAATTCCACTACACTCCACCCCTTCACAGCATGAACCAATGACTGAGCAGGTAGGGGGTGAGCCCCCACAACCTGGTGGCCCAAGATACAATGCACATCGCAACGCATACACAACACCCACTGCAATATAGGATGTCAAGACAATAAAGGCAATCAGTGGCAGTCCCCTCCACGGTTCTGTTGGGCCAGTACTTGATGTTCTTTCTCGAGTCATATCTTCTTCAAGGACCAGTAGCGCTTCTGATTCACGCTCACCAGTTCCCAAAAGTTCAGCAGTGCGTCACAGGGTGTCATGATGTTTCCTCATGGGCATGTTTGAGTGATGTTGCTCCTGCCAGCCATATTGTGAACTTAGAACCTCAAGGGGAGTAAAACAGATGTTTAATAAGTACGAGGAGGGGTAGGTCTGCCCTCCACGGTAAGATGCAGGCTGTATTTTGGTCTTGAGTCAACACCTCCGCCTGCATCGGGGCACATCCTGGCCTTCGATACCACACCCTTTGGCCTGATATCTGTGATTGAATCACTATATCCGGTACCAAAGGGGGGGGTTCTAATTTGCCACATGGACATGATTAATATCCCCTTTGCAATGAAAACAGGGGTGTCAACTACTGCCTCTGCTGGCCATGCACCGATTACTGAAGGGTTTACTGATCCCCCAACCTCTAACAGTCACCCCCAAGGTGCAAGGAGACCACACCATTTTGGTCCTGCTTGCACCTTCCAAGGCCATTTTACCTTGTGTCTCCTGGGCTCTAGGACCTCAGGGGCAGGGAGCAGAAGATTATTCATGGTGCCAACTTGTGGCTTGAGCGAGGTGTCCTTGCCTGTAATTTGTATCCTAAGCGGGGAGGCCCAAGTTGTCTGCAACATTCTTCAAGCACTGGGTCTACCATCTCACGGTCCCTCATTCAAGTCTCGCAGGGTTTCATAAAGCCTTTTGGTCCACTCCTGCAAGGACTGTGAAAATCTGCCTTCAGAGCAGCCTTCAGGATCCCGTTATATCTTTCTATTAGGCCTGCTCCCGTGGGACTGTAGGGCAGGTGAAACCGCCATTCGATGTTGTTGTCTTCAGCCCACTTCTGCACAGTTGCACCTGTGAAATGTGTACCTTGGTCACTCTTGATGACCTCGGGAGACCCGTATGATGCCATCAATCTAGTTAGAGCTTTGATGGTATAGGCTTGGTTTGCCTTTGCTACGGGATAGGCTTGCATCAATCCACTTGCTGTATCAAAACAAGTTAGGGCATATCTGGCCCCTTCAGATTGAGGAAGGGGACCTATATAATCCATGTGCCATCGCTGTAATGGGTTGGGTCCTCTAGCGAGATGGGCCGTAGTTTCCGGCAGAGGTCTTGGTTTCATTTGTGAGCAAGCGTCACAGTCCTGACATGCCTGGACAATATCTGGTAACTGTCTTCATATCTTCTCCATGGTCACCCAGGTAACGCCACAAGGCAAGACGTGTTATAGTCTTACCGTTATCATTTCCTCTAGCAGGAGGACATCCCCTTTTGATGGCTGAGATGTTGGATGATGTAGGTCGGGAGGACACCAAGTTGATCAGCTCTGCCAGTGGAGTGTTTTGGGAATTCTGGTCCTCATCCACGATGGATCCATCAGCATCACGTGTGATAGACAGGTCGTCTATAATATCTTCTTTTTTGCTCTCCATTCTGTCTAGCATTTCAACTATCCTTGTGATGGCTGAAACACAAGCTCGTAGAGGATTTAAATGCAACTCAAAGTCTTGGAGTCTATTAACCAGATCATCTATAAGGGGTCTTCTTTCCCCTCTGCCATACATTGCTGCAAATGTACTGGCATACCTTTCTGGTGCAGTCTTAGTGAATGTGCGCCACATATTTGGTATACACCAGACTCTCTCAGGATCATGCTCTTGGTCTGGCTCGTCAGGGATGAAGTCGGAGCTGTATATCATTTCCACCACGGCTCATTCTCTCAAATAACAGATGCCCTTTTCCATATCAGTCCATTTCCTTTTCTCAGGCATGAGATCATCTTTAAAGGGGTGTTTTTCTTTCACGGCTAACAACATCCGCTTCCAGAGGGTGAAGGCCTGGTTCTGGCATGTGCTAATACGTCTGTCAATGGCTGAGTCCCTAGCAATGCCACCAAGCTGACGAGCTTCTCTGCTATCTAGCCACACACTGTTGGCCCCACTGTCCCAGCATTGAAGTAACCAGGTGACAATAGGCTCATTGGGGTGGCGTGTGAAGTCCATTCTCAGACCATGAATTTTGTTCATGTTCAAAGATCTACCCACAATGGCAACGATGTCTTGCTCACCTCCTGCTCTTTCAGGACTTCCTGCCCTCCTTGGTGTTTGTGCATGCAGTCTTATTGAGGGTATGGGCACTCCAGTTCCTTGGAGCCACTCCACTGGACCTCTTTCCTCCTCTTCTCTTACAATGACTGCTTCCTCTACTTCACCCTCCTCCTCTTCTCTTACATTGACTGCTTCCTCTACTACACCCTCCTCCTCTTTCTTCTGTTCTAACTGAGTGGAAATTCGTTTTGTTTTTCGTCCTCTTACAGGGGCAACTGACATCGATTCTGGTGCCTCCTGCGGTTGATCAGGTTGGTCAGTCCCGATGCACTTACTCTCCAGCTCGGCTCGGAGTCTATCTCGCTGAATTATGAGAGTGCTTAGTTCAGATTCGAGCTTGGCTTGATGAGACTGAATTTTGGTTATCTCACTTTGGAGACTGAATTTTGCGTGCTGGCGGGCATCTCGCTCAGTTCGGAGTACATCCCGTTAGGACTTGAGGGTGTTCCTCTCGAACTGGAGTGTGTTTCGCTCAGACTGGAGGGCATTGTGTTCAAGTTGGAGGTTGTCAAGTTTGGATTGCAGGAAGTCCCTCTCATTTTGGAGGGAGTCTCTCTCAGACTGGAGCATATTCCGCTCAGTCCAGAGAGTCTCCTTCTTGGCTCGGAGACTTTCTTTCTCAGCTCGGAGAGACTCCTTCTCGGATTGGACTCTCTCTCACTCTCTATTTCTAGAATTCTTTCCCTCTCTGCGATAGTATTAAATAAGGCCCAATAAGCATTAGCCAGGCCCCAAATCATTTGTGCCTCCTCAGATCTCCCTAGGCCGCAACATCCCTGTCTCAAATACCTGTTCAGGCTCTCAGGATCTTTTAGGTGTTCAGGAGTAAAGTTCCATGACACCGAACATGTCCATCTCTCCAAAGTCTCTCCCAAGTCTTTCCATACACCCTGCCACTCAGTATTCTCTGGTTTTGGGGAAGGCTTCTTCTTCATAATATGATAAATCCAGATACTGAGTGAAATAATTACAATGGCAAACAGTGCATTCAGGGAGATTGACAACGTGGTCAGGTGAGCATTCAAACAATCCATAAAGGATTCGCAAGAGAGACTGGGAACCTGCTTCAAAATACCAAGTTCTGTGAAATTAGGAGCTCTCCCTACAAACTGGTTTAAAACAGAAAGCAGAATCATTTTTTTTCCTTCCTCTTTACTAAAGCAAGATAGCAGTGCTCAAAGTTTACAAAATAGCTCAAAATACTGGCAGTCCGCCTGGACTTTCAAGGTCAAGTTTTCAGTGAGCACCTATGAAAGAGATAAACTTTCCCAACAAAGCTCTCCGAGAGCAGAGAGAGATTCGTTCTAAAAAGCTGAAAAGCAGCTTTTGCCCGCATTCTCCACCAAAAATGTCAACAGTTTAAGGGCTGGTCCGGCCTGGTTCCGTGACTAGTGGGGCGGAGGGATTTCGCAAAATCCACGCCTCTGGAAAAGGGAAACAGGGGACCCCAAAATAATTAAAAACAGCGGCAACGATCTGAGGAAAAACAAACTAATTTACTAAATATAGTATCGGAATGTAAGATAACACACTATAATACAATATAAATCAACAATAATTGAGAGAAAGATTGTCTGAGAGCCAAAGGCCTTACACTAATATTGAAGCCTTGCGTGCAGTCAGGAGCAGCAGTAGCGAGCCGATCCGACAGGGAACACGTCGAGACGAGAAGAGGGGGTCCGAGTCAGATGACCTGCGCCCTTATATCTGTTCCCTTGAGCAGGAATGATAACAGTACTCGAAAAGGCTCTTGGGGAACGTAGTTCTTCTCTTCCAGACAGGTACCCGGAACTAAAGCATTTGCTCTTTAACTCCCAGTACACTGCATGATGTTGTGATGTGGAATACTGATAACCAAAAATCATAAAACCATGACATTCACTTAAAGGGCAACTCTTCCATCTTGTTTCCCCAGCCTGCCTTTCCTGAAAAAGACATAGTCCTCCATGACAGCATTCCAATCATGCTAGCTCTTCCACCACATCCCCGTGACTGCAATGAGATCATGGCCCTGTGACCATACGCACATCCTGTTTATTTCCCATGGAAGAAGAATGATAGAAGTAACCAACAGAGGGGCTCTGCCCCGAGCCAGGGGGAGAAGGGACAATGGATTGTATTGGACTGTGCGGATTAGATGGCCTGGCACATCACAGAAATATGAGGCACTGGTGGACACTGGTGCACAGTGCACTAATGCCACCGAATCACGAAGGGACAGAATCTATTTTTTTTTTTTTTTTGCCAAAGACTGGCAAAAATATCCTATTTCAACTGGCCCGAGGGCTACATGTATATTTGGTATTGATTACCTCAGAAGGGGATATTTTAAGGATCCCAAGGGGTATCAATGGGCCTTTGGAATAGCTGCTGTAGACACAGAAGATGTTAAGAAGCTGTCTTGTCTTGCGTGGCTTGTCAGAAGATCCATTTCTTGTGGGGTTGCTACAAGTAAAGGAGCAACAGGTAATGGTTGCTACGAAAATGGTGCACAGACGGCAGTACAGTACTAATAGGGATTCCTTGCTCCCCATTCATAAGATGATTTGTCAACTAGAGAGTCACGGAGTGATATGCAAAACTTACTCACCTTTTAACAGCCCCATAAGGCCAGTGCATAAAGCCAGTGGAGAATGGAGGCTGACGGTAGACTACCGTGGCCTGAATGAAGTCACACCCCCACTGAGTGCTGCTGTGCCGGACATGCTAGAACTCCAGTATGAATTGGAGTCAAAATCAGCCAAGTGGTATGCCACCACTGACATTGCTAACGCCTTTTTCTCCATTCCTTTGGCCACAGAATGTAGGCCACAGTTTGCTTTCACCTGGCGGGACGTTCAGTATACCTGGAATCGTTTGCCCCAGGGGTGGAAACATAGTCCAACAATTTGCCCTGGGCTGATCCAAACTGCATTGGAACAGGGTGGTGCTCCCAAGCACCTACAGTACATTGATGACATTATTGTGTGGGGCAATACAGCAGGGAAAGTTTTCAAGAAAGGAGAAAAAATAATCCAGATCCTTCTGTGAGCTGATTTCACTATTAAGCAAAACAAAGTGAAAGGACCTATACAAGAAATTCAGTTCCTAGGTGTAAAGAGGGCATTGTCACATCCCAATGGATGTGGCCATTTCTCTGCTCACTAGCAAGAAAGAGACACAATCTTTTCTGGGTGTAGTGGGCTGTTGGAGAATGCATGTTCCAAACTATAGCCTTGTATGTCCCCTTTAACAGGTGATGAGGAAGAAGTATAATTTTATGTGGGGCCCTGAGCAGCAGCAGGCTTTTGAGCAAATCAAACAGGTGATAGACTGAGCCGTAGCTCTGGGGCCAGTACAAATGGGACAGGGCGTAAAGAACTTTGTCTACACTGCTGCTGGAGAGAAAGGTCCCACTTGGAGTCTGTGGCAAAGAGCCTCTGGAGAGACCCGAGGCCGACCCCTAGCATTCTGGAATCGAGTGTACAGGGTATCGGAAGAGTGCAACACTCCAACTGAGAAGGAAATCTTAGCTGTGTATGAGGGCGTTTGGTCTGCTTCTGGAGTAGTCAGTACTGAAATGCAGTGCCTTCTAGCACCTCGACTGCCAGAGCTGAACTGGATGTTTAAAGGAAAGGTTCCCTCTACCCATCACGCTACTGATGCCACTTGGAGCAAGTGGATTGCGCTGAGTACACAATGAGCTCAAATGGGGAACCTCAGTTGTCCAGGAATCCTAGAGGTGATCATGGACTGGCCTAAAGGTAAGAAATTTGGAGCATCACCAGGAGAAGAGGTATCACATGCTAAAGAGGCCCCACCATACAATGAACTACCAGAAAATGAAAAGAAATATGCCCTGTACACAGATGGATTGTGTCGTATTGTGGGGGAGCATCACAGATGGAAATCTGATGTGTGGAACCCTACACGACAAGTTGCAGAGGCCACTGAAGGAAAAGTAGAGTCAAGCCCTGTAAAGCAAATGAGGGTAATGACAAAGCCTTTATTTAAGAAATAGGCACACGAGGGAAAGATATCAAAAAGAATCGAATCACCCCTCCCGGTAGCAGCGCGCAGGCAGAGCCGAGCTGAGGAATGTGTCCCTCCCCCGTTCGTACCGCCGCGCCGCCGCACTCACACACTCACAGAGCCCACCCATTGGTTCAGGCTGTGACCCTGGAATTCCACTACACTCCACCCCTTCACAGCATGAACCAATGACTGAGCAGGTAGGGGGTGAGCCCCTGCAACCTGGTGGCCCAAGACACAATGCACATCGCGACGCATACACAACACCCGCCGCAATATAGGATGTCAAAACAATAAAGGCAATCAGTGGCAGTCCCCTTCACGGTTCTGTTGGGCCAGTACTTGATGTTCTTTCTCGAGGCGTATCTTTTTCAAGGACCAGTAGCGCTTCTGATTCATGCTCTCCAGTCCCCAAAAGTTCAGCAGTGCGTCACAGGGTGTCATGATGTTTCCTCATAAGCGTGTTTGAGTGATGTTGCTCCTGCGGGCCATCCTGTGAACTTAGAACCTCAAGGGGAGTAAAACAGATGTTTAATAGGTACGAGGAGGGGTAGGTCCGCCCTCAACGGTAAGATGCAGGCTGTATTTCGGTCTTGAGTCAACACCTCTGCCTGTATCGGGGCACGTCCTGGCCTTCGATACCACACTCTTTGGCCCGAAATCTGCGACTGAATCACTATATCGGGTACCAAAGGGGGGGTTCTAATTTGCCACATGGACATGATTAATGTCCCCCTTGCAATGAAAACAGGGGTGTCAACTATTACCTCTGTTGGCCATACACCGATTACTGAAGGGTTTACTGATCCCCCAGCCTCTAACAATCTCCCCCAAGGTGCAAGGAGACCACACCATTTTGGTCCTGCTTGCACCTTCCAAGGCCATTTTACCTTGTGTCTCCCGGGCTCTAGGTCATCAGGGGCAGGGAGCAGAAGATTATTCATGGTGCCAACTTGTGGCTTGAGTGAGGTGTCCTTGCTTGTAATTTGTATCCTAAGTGGGGAGGCCCAAGTTGTCTGCAGCATTTTTAAAGCACTGGGTCTGCCATCTCTTGGTCTCTCATTCAAGTCTCGCAGGGTTTCATAAAGCCTTTTGGTCCACCCCTGCAAGGACTGTGAATCTGCCTTCAGAGCAGCCTTCAGGATCCCATTGTATCTTTCTATTAGGCCTGCTCCTGTTGGATTGTAGGGCAGGTGAAACCGCCATTCCATGTTATTGTCTTCAGCCCACTTCTGCACAGTTGCACCCGGGAAATGTGTACCTTGATCACTCTCAATAACCTCAGGAGTCCCGTATGATGCCATCAATCTAGTTAGAGCTTTGATGGTATAGGCTTGGTTTGCCTTTGCTACAGGATAGGCTTGCATCAGTCCACTCGCTGTATCGACACAAGTTAGGGCATATCTGGCCCCCTCAGATCGAGGAAGGGGACCTACATAATCGATCTGCCATCGCTGTAATGGGTTGTGTCCTCTAGCGAGATGGGCCGTAGTTTCTGGCAGAGGTCTTGGTCTCATTCGCGAGCAAGCGTCACAGTCCTGACATGCCTGGACAATATCTGGTAACTGTATGGGCAACCCCCATGCTTTAGCTGCTGCCCACATGGTTTTCTGTCCTGCATGCCGTAATTTCCGATGCAGCCAGTGAGCTATGTCTTCTGATGGTGTACTTCCCAACCATCGGACTCGAGCCAGTGTGTCAGCTTCATCATTGCCTGGTGACTGCAAGGGTTGATGTCCAGAGACGTGGTATGCTCGTACGGTCCTGTGCCTAACCACGTTCCATATATCAACCCACATATCTTTGCCCCAGATAGGTCGGGCATGGATTGTCCAATCCTGAGTGGCCCACTGTGCTATCCAGAGCGTGAGCCCTCGGTAGACTGCCCAACTATCTGTGCAGATGTTTAGTGCACTGTTGCCAGGCTCTTGAGTTATCACCATCCACACAGCTCGTAGCTCAGCCCACTGGATACTTTGTCCATCCCCTTCTTCAAACCATATCGTTTCAGTTGAGGGATGGTATGCGACAGCTCGCCACCTACTTGGGTTCCCTCTGCTGGATCCATCTGTATACCAGGCATCTTCTGGGATAGGGTATTTTCCCTCCTGTACAGGACTCTTTTCTGGACAAGTAACCACTATTTCCTCAGGTGTCTCGCTGTGATATGTTACTGGCCCAAGTATCTTTTGCAGTTCTTCCTTCAGTGGAGATGATGACAGGCGGCTTCTTTGGCTAAGATAGGCAACCCAGCGTGCTACTGTTTGTGATTGGGCCACCCCGGTCTTAGGAATGTGAGTTAGGTCTTTTACCCACCCCTGAATTGGTAAAGTTGTTTTGACAATAACCTCTGCGGTCTGAGTTATTGGTTCTACTGCCTGCCCTGCCACGTGAATGCAAACTGGTCTTGGGACTCCTTAGCAATTGGAATGCTGAAAAATGCATTTGCTAGATCCAGAACGCAGTGGTATGTTTCTATTTCTCTACTTAATGTATCCATGAGGGAAGCGATGTTGGGTACAGCTGCATGGATCGGTGGCGTGACTTTATTTAGTTCTCTGTAGTCTACTGTCATTCGCCACGTACCATCTGACTTCCTGACTGGCCATATGGGGGAGTTGTATGGGCTGTGTGCAGGTCTAATAATCCCTACTCTCTCCAGCTCCTGCACAGTCTTGGTAATTTCTTGTTGCCCACCCGGGAGTCTATACTGCTTTGTATTTGTGATCCGGCGTGGTTGTGGCAAACAAATAGGTTCAATTTCTGCATGACCCCTTATGATTGCCTGCACTGCCCGGATACTAATACATCTTTCCCTTAATCTGAACTCTCCCACAGTGGTTTGGAGAGTCAAACCCGACAGGATATCAATCCCCAATATGTACTCTGGAATTGGGGCAATAGACACCTTGTACTCCCGGGGTGGTAGACGCCCAACCCCCAATTTCAACCATGTTTGTGTTACGGGGATCATCTGCCCCCCGAACCCACCTATCATTGCCTTAGAGCCTGAAAATTGGTTTGGGTCACCATATATAATTGATGTTTCTGCCCCAGTATCTACTAATGCCATAACCCGCTGTACATTCTTTCGGGACCAATGAATCGTTAGTTCAACGTAGGGTCTCCGGTCTCCTCTGGAGACCCTAGTCTTGGGGAATTTTGGCTCCGCTGTCAAGCCATCAGCTGTGCAATCCCTAAGTCTTTTTCCTCTGATGGCTCAACTGTGGCTGCCCGGGCCACCTGAGGAGGTTTACGTTTTTTTGATGGGACTATGAAGTCTTCTAGATTCCACGTGTTTTGTGGAATCCGTTCTATGAGTCTAACTCCTTCCCTTTTAGGAGAGCGTTGGAATCTCTGACTGTTTGGTAACTGTTTCCATAGTTGTAATAAGACCTGGTTAGGCTGTCCATCGATCTTTTGAAATTGAACTCCAGCCCTAATCAGGTCGGTAAACATTTGTTTTCTTGAGACCCTGATGGGTCCAGATTGAATTACATTAGGGGCAGGTCTAGGTCGTGGTGGCGGATGGATGTCCGACTTTTCCACCACCATTCGGACATTGCGCCTGGCGCGCAGGCGCTCTGTCTCCCCCAGATCTGCCACCAATTGGGCGGCCTGTTGTATAATGGCCTCTGAGGCCACTAGGGGATTTAGTATGGATACCAAAATTCCATACTGATGTGGTGGAGCCTGCTGCAGGATGAGGTCCCTCATTCCTGCGGAAAATTTTATCATATCTGGGCTCTCAAAATTGTCCTCATAAATTGCCTCCTTCATACCTAATTCTCGGATATAATTTTGTAAGTCCTCCATAGAGGACCACAGGCCGGTATTTAATGGTATGTCCGTTTTATTTGCCCATGTCACACGGCATGCGGCCATTAACCATGCAATCAGTGAATGATTTTCTTCATTGTGTTGCACAGCCACATATAGTCTTTGCCTGAGGGCCGGGTGAGTAGTAATTGATGCCAGTTTTGAGATTTCTGGCCCATTCACCACAACGCTTTCTGCCCCCATGTCATATAGTCTGAGTAACCATGCTGGCACACTCTCTCTCGGTTTTTGTCTAAAGCGTTATACTAAATCCATTAATTCAGCTGCCGTGTATGGGCGAGCTGTTACATGTAGCGTGCTCTGGGCAGGGGGCCACTGGTCAGGGGGCAGCCCCGCTGGCCTGTCCTGCGTTTTTTTTGTTTTTTGAGTTACAACTGGTCGGATCTCAAAGGGATCAAGCTCTAGTGGAGCCTCAAGATCTGACTTCTTAGTGCTTTCATTTTCTGAGTCCAGTTCATGTGGACTCTCTTGTATAGGATCCCCAGTTATTTCTAGAGAGATGTTTCGGATTTTTTGTACCGGAATTATAGGGTTAGGTTTTTTCCCTCTCAAAATTGCAACCTGTCTTTCCAGTTCTTCCACACGGTCACGTAATAGTTGATTTTCATCAGTGAGAGTCCCTTCAGTTATATTTAGCCAGTTCAAGGCCATCAGCAGCGGCCACGCCACCGTGGAGGCAGCTAACTGTCGTTCTCATGTAGTGAGTACGTTTTTGTTTAGACTACTGAAATACTCAGCCAGGCGGGCTGGGGATTCCTGAACATTTCCTGCATCCCGTAGGGGACCCCATTTTTCAATAATACAAGCAATCCCGTGATATGGGGATCCTAGGAATCCTGGGATGTGCCCTGGCAAAACTTCACTTATGGGGCTAGCCTTTCCCCGTCCAAACCATCCCATGAAATTGTTCAAAAATGTCATGGTAATTATTTTAAGAGGCTTATAATTGGGTATCTTTAAAGATATTTGGCTGCCTGGCTCGCCAAAATGTAGAACAAATGAAGGTAATGACAAAGCCTTTATTTAAGAAATAGGCACACGAGGGAAAGATATCAAAAAGAATCGACTCACCCCTCCCGGTAGCAGCGCGCAGGCAGAGCCGAGCTGAGGAATGTGTCCCTCCCCCGTTCGTACCGCCGCGCCGCCGCACTCACACACTCACAGAGCCCACCCATTGGTTCAGGCTGTGACCCTGGAATTCCACTACAAGCCCCTTTGCAGAGGTAAAGGCTGTCCAACTGGCCTTAGGTGTTGCTGATGCCAATCAGCAACAATGCTTTATTTTTATACTGACTCATGGATGGTGGCAAACACCTCATGCAGGTGGTTACAGCAGTGGGAACAAAAGAATTGACAAAGAAGGGGTAAACCTATTTGGGCTGCTGAACTGTGGAAAGACATTGCTGCCCAAATAAAGAATATGGTTGTAAAGGCGTGCCGTGTAGATGCTCACGTGCCCAAGAATCGGGCTACTGAAGAACAGCAAAATAACCATCAGGTAGATCAAGCTGCTAAA
The DNA here is from genome assembly GCF_016699485.2 of Gallus gallus. Taxonomy (NCBI): domain Eukaryota; kingdom Metazoa; phylum Chordata; class Aves; order Galliformes; family Phasianidae; genus Gallus; species Gallus gallus. The sequence continues at coordinate 5,178,314 of NC_052571.1, forward strand.
ATTGAGGTGGTTCAAATAGACTTGGACTGGCAAAAAAAGAGCAAAGTCCTGCTCACCACACCATTCCTGATACAAGCCAGGATGCCATTGGCCTTCTTGGCCACCTGGGCATACTGTTGGCTGATATTCAGCCGACTGTCCATCAGTACACCAAGATCCTTTTCCATCAGGCAGCTTTCCAGCCACTCCTCTCCCTGCCTGCAGATCTGCCTGGGGTTGTTGTGACCAAAATGCAGGACCTGACACTTAATGCTATATTTTGGTTCTAGGAGAAAAACTATGTTGATAACAGACAGGTGTTTATAGCTATTGCTAAGCAGCATTGTGCTTAGCCACCTGCTGTGTTCAAAACACTAGGTGACAGAACCAGAACAGCTAGTCTAAACTGTCCGAGGGGATATTCCATTCCATATGACATCAGGTGGAAAAACTATAAAACTGAAGGGAATTGGTTGGGGGAGGCAGTCACTGCTCCGGGAATGGCTTGACATTGTTCTGCAGGTGGTGAGCAATTGCTTTGTGCATCATTTGTTTTGTAAATATGCATGTATTATTATAATGACTTATTTCTTTCTTTTTCTGTCTTAGTAGTTTTTATCTCAACCTACATGTTCTACTTCTTTTTTCCCCCCCCCAATTCTCTTCCCCATCCCACTGGGAGCGTGGCAAAATAAATGTTGTTTTTGCGTAACAGTAAGATGTTATGACTCTAAGGAGGTGCCTTGGAGCACTGATACAAGATAAATTACTGCTTGCAGAATAGAAGACCTGCATTTTTGAGCAACATCAGGAGATGTACTGGTACAAAGCAGTTCTGCAGTTTGAATGATAGCCAGAAGGGATGGTTAAGTCTTAGAGATTATCCCAGCATGCCATAATAGGTAAAAACTAAACAAGAAAAGGAGGAGAATAGGGAGGGGTTAACTAAGCAGTAAACAGAGGCGGCACACCCGCTAAAGGAATAAGCGTTGGATAGGCTGTAAACCCTGGAGTATTCAACCAAATGAGGAAACAAAGGAGGAAATTCATGCCGGGAAGTAGGAAATATCATCTGTCGCATTTCTCCGGTCTGACATGCCTTTTCTAAAGGTTGCCTGCTCTTGCAAAAGCATGAAGTAAATTGTGATTCATAGCAAATTCCACCTGAGCCTGGACTATTGAACACAAGCATTTCTCATAGGAGGAACGGGGGAGCGAGCAAAAGCCCATGTGGTGTTTATCTGCTTGCTGGGTTAAATCACACCACTCATCTCCTAGTCTGTACCTGAATCCAACCTTACTACATTCCAGCATTTACCCTTGTTCAATTTCATGCCACTGCTGATTGTCTAATACTCCAACCTATCTAAATCCCCTTGCTAGGCCTCTCATTCCTCCTGAGTCAACAGCGCCTCCCATTGTAGTAACGTCACTAAACTTGAGGATGCACTCCACTTCTGCTTCCAAATCTTTGATAAAGACATTGAACAGAACTAGGTCCAAAACTGAGCCTTGGGGAATACAATTAGTGACCACCCACCAGACAGATGTAGCTCCATTCACTCCAAAACTTTGAGCTAGTTCAGAACCCAACATAGGAAGATCAACTTCAGGGTGGCACGCACAGATCCCACCCCATGGACACCCAGGGGATGCAATTCCCAGCTGGCAGAGAAGGACCAGAGGCCAAGCCAAGCGGGGGAGGTTCGGGACTGAGGGAGTGTTGTAGCGAGCAGGCACCATCATGGCCGGCAGGATTGTTAGGTCACCAGCCACCTGGCTCAGTGGCACCACTCTCCTCAGGAAAGTCACCCACCAGGAGTTCTCTGCCCACGTTATCTGCAAGGAGGAGTCATTGTGGACGAGGAGTGCCTCGCCTTCCATGCTATTTCACCGCAAGCTCCTACACTTTTTCCTAGCTGCTCACCATAAGGCCATTGTCAGGTTATCCAGAGCAGGATAAATGCATTCCAGGATCCCATTGGCCTTCTTGGCCACAAGGCTTGGCTCATGGCCAAACTGTCATCCACCAGAACCCCAGGTCCCTCTCTGCAGAGCTTGTCTCCAGCAAATCATGTCCCAACCTGTACTGATATTTGCAGTTATTCCTTCCCAGGTGCAAGACTCTACACTTGTTTTTGTTAAACCTCATCTGGTTTCTTGCTGCCCAGCTCTCCAGCCTGTCCACGTCTTTCTGAAAGGCAGCACAGTCTTGCAGTGTGCCAGCCACTCCTCCCAGCTTTGTATCATCAGCATACTTGCTGAGGGTGGACACAATCCACTCATCAAGGTCGTTGATGAAGATATTGAACAAGACCGGATTCTGCACTGACCCCTGGGAATCACCGCTACTCACAGGTCTCCAACCAGACTGCACCGACTATCACCACCCTATGAGCTTGGCCAGTCAGCCAGTTCTCCACCCACCTCACCATCCACTCATCTATCCCACACTTTCTCAGCTTCATTATCAGGATGTTGTAGAAGACAGTATCAAATACCTTGCTGATGTCAAGGTAGATGACATTCACTGCTCTCCCCCCATCCACTCTGTGGGGGAAGATGTAACTGTGAGCAAGTCACCAAAGAGCTTAACAGACTCCTTGATAAACCTTATCACTGTGAAGCCTTGGGAGACTGGAAGGTAAGACAAAACAGATGGCATCTAAGGATAAACAGGAGGTTCTTTTGTACACACTGTTAATCTTGTCACAATTAAAAAACCTTTCATCCTTTAATCACTGTTGTTTGGGAGAAGTTAGGGCTAATTAACTGTTAGAGGAACAGTAACTTACTGTTTGTAAGTGGATGGTATACAAGATGTAGGTTGAACACAATAAAGAGATCTATTCTGATGCTACAAGAAACTGAGAGAGCTCTCTAACTTGACTGACCACTGACACCACCCAGCTGGTGATGCCATCATAGAGGACCAACCTTGCAGCCGAGCACAATTTTCCCCTGGTGAATCCAGGCTGACTATTCCTGATGATGCTCTTCTCTTCCAATTGCTTGGAGATGGCATCTATAGCAAGCTGTTCCATCACCTTTCCAGGGACAGAGGTGAGACTGTCTGGCCTGTAGTTTCCTAGATCCTCCTCCTTGCCCTTTTTGAAGACTGGAGTGACATTGGCTATCCTCCAGTCTTCAGGCACCTCTCCTGTTCTCCAAGACCTATCAAAGATGACAGAGAGCAGTTTGGCAATCACCTCTGCCAGCTCCCTCAGCACACATAGATGCATCCCATCAGGGCCCATGGATTTGTGCACATTGATCCCACCAAGATGCTCCCAGACCACCCCCTTCCTCAACCAGAGGGAAGCTCTCATTTTCCCAGACTCTCTCCCTTCCCTCCAAGGTCCAGGAGTCCTAAGGAGGAGTCTTTGAAGTGAAGACCGAAGCAAAAAAGGCATTCAGCATATCCACCTTCTCAGCATCCCCGTTACCAGAACAACCCCTCTCATTCAGCAGAGGACCCACATAGAAGGGACCCCCTAGTCTTCCTTTTAATGTTAACATACTTAACAAAAAAAAAAAACAACACACACACCTTCTTACTATCCTTTATCTCCCTTGCCAGCTTCAGCCTTCCTGGTTGCATCCCTTCAGGCCCTGACAACACTCCTATACTCCTCCCAAGAGGACAGGCCCTTTTCCCACATTCCATAGACCTTCTTCTTCCCTTTGATCTTATCCATGAGCTCCTTACTCATCCACACAGGTCTCCTGCCTCCCTTCCCCAATTTCCTACTCTTAGTGTTACAGCAACCTCGAGCTTGGAAGAAGTGTTGTTTAAATGTCGCCCAGCTCTCATGAGTCTGTCATCCAAAATCCAGGAAAAAAAAAAAAAAACTCTCTAACTCCAATGTGGTATTAGAAAGTGGCATTCCTTTATTCTTCACAATGAGCACTGGGCAACTTGACAAGCAAGCGCACGCTCTCATAGTTCAGGTTCTACATTTATATAGTTAAGATGTACATATGCAGTACAGTGGCATACATATTCATTCTTTTTCAAGGTCTCATAGATATGTGCTAATGTCCCTTTGGGCATGTTCAGTGGTACTTAGGGTGGTCGAGTGCCCACCTACTTCTTCCCCTTTTTTCACCATCAGCTTTATCACTGAAACCTTCAACTCACTTTAATTCACTTTTCCCCAGTTTGGAAGATTCCTATTGCTTATTAGGCCGCAGTGAGCCCCTTTTTAAAAACAATGTCTGTTCTATTGTGACTCCAGTACTTCTACCTCAATGATTTTGCCTCACAAGAAGATAGAAGTATTCTATTATGTTCCCAGTGCAAAATTACTGAGGAAAAACAAGGCTGTTCACCCACTAAAACTGAAATGGAAAGTTTTAGAACTATTACTTAGGGAATCCTTTTGCTAAAGTAACATATTGGTTCTTAAACTAATATAGTAATTCCTATTGCTAAACAAACCAACCTATATCAGGCCCCCTTACCTTCTAGCACTCTAGCCCATGAGATACCTCCAAGTAGACCCCATGAAAGGGGGAAGTTTGCTCTCCAGAAGGCCAGGGTAGCAATCCTACTTTTTGCCTTCTGCCATTCAAGGTCTTGAACTTCACTATCTTGTGATTGCTACATCCCAAGCTTCCCCCAGCCATCACATCCCTAACAAGCCCACCCCTGCTGGAAAGAACAAGGTCCAGAAGCACCCCCTGCCTCATTGGTTTCTCCACCATTTACATCAGAAAATTATCTTCAACACGTTGCAGGAACTGTCTGGACTGCATGCACCAGGCCGTGCTGCTTACCCAACAGATACTGGAACGATTAAAGTTACCCATGAGAACCAGTGCTCGGGACTGCGAGGCAACTTCCAGTTGCTTGTAGAAGGCCTCATCAACTTCACCCTCCTGATCTGGTGACCTGTAGTATACCCTCACAGTGGTGTCACCCATACAAGCCTGCTCCTTGATTCTTACCCACAAGCTCTCCACACATTCTTCACCCCCTCCCAGGTGGAGCTTGTTACATTCTAGTTGTTCTCTCACATGAAGGGCAACTCATCCACCTTGCCTCTCCAGCACATCTTTCTGAAAAAAAGACATAGTGCTCCACGATAACATTCCAGTCACGCAAGCAGTCCCACCACGTCTCCGTGATTACGATGAGACCATGGCCCTGCAACCATATAGAGACCTCCAGCTCATTCTACTCATTTCCCATGCTACATGCATTGGTATACAGGCACATCATAAAAACAGCAGATAAAGCTACCCCTAGAGGAACGAGTCACAGTCAGAAAGATCAGAGCAAAGGAATGACAATACAGAAGTGGAATGACAAAAGAACAAAGAGGAAAGGAAAGCTCACCTACCCCCAAGGACCTAGGCTCACATAGAAAAAACTCCACAATGGAAAAAACTCCAACCAGAGAAAATTCCACAGTGGCAGTCAGCCCTTAAATGGGGTCTAGGAAAGGTGCAGCCAGGCTCCACCCCTTCCAAGTCACACAGGTGAATTGCCTTCACCTGTGCTCCCAGGGCTGACTGGGTCCTTTCCCCAGGTGCTCAGTGGTTCAGGCCATGACTCAACAGTTCCCATATACTACACCCCTTCACAGTGTGAACCAATGACTGAGTCAGCTGGAGGGGGAGCCTTCCCTAATACAGGGATCCAACACACCGCGACGCTTATACAATTGTCTGTTGCAATGCAGGTTGACACAATTTAAGACAACTGATGATCAGTGTGTGGTTGAAGTTCATGTTTTCTCATAGGCCAGTGTTTGGTGGTGTTACTGTAGGCATGCAGTTGTTTGGTGCAGGTCCATCTTAAATTCCATCAGTACTATATAGGCCATCACCTGGTGTCATGCTTGACCTCACAGCAACACTGGAACGCTTCGATGGCATTTTGTAACTTCCGGTGATCCTAGAGAACCAAAGACTCGTGGAGAGTGGTACAGATGTTTCAGGGGAACCAGGAGGGGAAGGACTGGCCTCCAGGGCAAGATACAGGTCGTATTTCTATCCCAAGTCAACACTTTGAATTGTACTGGGGCATGCCCCGGCTGCCTGTAACAACCCCTTTGTCCACATATCTGGCTGCACAACTATATCAGACACCAAAGGGGGTGTCCTCATCTGCCACAGGGACATGATGGGGGTCCCTTTAGCAATGAAGACAAGAGTGTTAAACACAATGTCAGTAGGCCATTTACCAATTACCGGAAGGACTACCGAGCTTCCCACTTCCAACAATCACCCCCAACGTGCAAATAGGCCACAACACTTCGGTCCTACCTGTACTTTACACAGCCATTCTATTCTATGGGTACCTGGTTCTAGATTCTCAGGGGCAGGGAGCAGAAGGCCATTTTCATCGCCAATCTGGGGTCTTAACCGAATATCAGTGCCCATAATTTGGATCCTAAGCGGAGAGGCCCACGTAGTCTGTAAAATTATCAAGGCACTGGTTCTGCTGTATCTAGAACTTTCATTCAGGTCCCGCAGGGTTTCATAGAGTCTTTTTGTCCACCCCTGCAGAGACTGAGAGTCTGTCTTCAGGGCAGCCTTAAGAATACCATTATAGCGTTCAGTAAGGCCTATCCCCGTTGGATTATATGGCAGGCGGAATTGTCATTCAGTGTTGTTTTCTTCTGCCCAGTATTGTACCATTGCACCAGTAAAATGAGTCCCTTGGTCACTCTCCATGACTTGAGGTGTCCCATAGGCAGCCACCAACCTGGTAAGTGCCTTGATGGTATATGCCTGGTTTGCTCTCAGCACTGGATAGCCCTCCATTAGCCAGCTTGCAGTATCAACGCACATCAGGACATATCTCACCCCCTCAGACCGAGGGAGGGGCCCAATGTACTTGACCTGCTGTTGCTAGACAGGATTGTGTCCTCTAGCAAGATGGGCTGTTGTTTCGGGCAACGATCTCTGTCTCATCTTGGGGCAAGCATCGCAGTCTCGGCATGCCTGGGCCATGTCAGATAGTTGTATGGGCAGCCCCTCAAGGAAGGCGGCCTAAATGAATCCACGTGTCTTCACAGAAGTAACGGTGGAAACTTCTAAAGGGGTCCTTTATTGCCCGAATCAGCTCATACTTATACAGAAATACAGGGTACACACGGCAACTCATAATTGGAAATCATGCGTCTTGCTCGCTAGCTATTGGTACAGCATTAATCATCACACGGCTTTTTTCACTGTTCTTCACATTCCACTGTCTTGATCTCTTCCCAGGCTAGCTACCCCCTTATCTTAACTGAAGTCTCAGTTTTTCTTCCTGCTTTGACAGCTTCAAGGTCTCATAGCCTGGGTTGTGCACATAGCACTCGAGCTCACAAATCCTTGCTCCCTGAGTCACTCTCCTACAATTCCCCCTTTTTCTTTTGCACAAGCCAGGTAGTATGAATCACATCTTGAACCATTTTTTGCGAGCATTACAGTAAGCAAGGCACAATTATCAGCACACCAATCACTGTCTACAAGAATACACTAGATTTATGTTGCACACTTCTACAAAGCGTTCCTCGTCAGTAAGCTAACAGTACACAGCACACCAGTATTAACTACAGTTTCAGTATCCCAATGAATAAAAATACCACAGCCCCCACACTGGATCAACCACTGTACCCGACCCCACAATTAGTGCACTTGTGATTCTTGTAACCGCTAATTGCTCCTGGCAGTTCCCAATGTCCAAGAGGCCTTCCCGATGAGATGTTTTGTGCGATCTGCTAAAGGAATACTGGTCGCAGCCCGGGAGTCACGGCACTGTATATGATGCCTGCACACCATGCGGCTATTGCTCGCCAGGGTCGCTGTTGTTGTCGTCGGGTTGAGATGGGTTGTTGATGTTCGGAGCTGGCTTGGTCCACTTACTGGGAACCCATAATGGGCCAGATCCTGTGGAGACACAACTATAACCTCTACCATTAAACAATAGCAGAGCAGGACCCTCCCACATGCCGGTGGTAGGGTTCTTATATTGAACCTTCACAAAGGGAGTAGACTGCATACGAATCTGACTATGATGTATAATTACAGGAGCAAATTCTGCATCGCCTACTAAGCTAAGGAGATTAAGGGTAAAAAGGACTTGTGATAATCTCACGACTGGATCAATCTCTTCCTCCTGCTTCTGTTTTGTTAGGTATTCTTTAATAGTTCTATGAGCTCTTTCTATCATCGCTTAACCTGTGGGACGATGAGGAATTCCAGTGACATGCTTTACCCCCCACATCTGCAAGAACCTGCAAACCCGACCTCCCGTGTACGTCGGACCATTATCTGTTTTTATCTCCTGAGGCATGCCCATGACTGCAAAGCAAGCTGTCAAATGCCTCACCACATGATTTGCCTTTTCACCAGCCTGTGCCATAGCCCACACCATTCTAGACAAGGTATCAAGGGATATATGTACATACTTTAACCTCCCAAATTCTGGCACATGAGTGACATCCATCTGCCAAATCTCACAGGCTTGTAAACCCTTGGGATTAACTCCTAGACCTAGGCTAGACCCGTGCTGTGAACACTGAGAGCATGCCCGCACAATGTCCTTTGCTTCTGTATCTGTCAGGCCGAACTGGCGCCTCAACACCTTAGCCAATTGATGGAACATGTTATGGCTGCTTGAGGCCTGAAAGGAATCCTGCGGGGCACGTAGTAGTGGACTGACAAGTGCATCAGCACGAGCGTTGCCCTCTCCTAAACCCTGGGTCCCTAGGTGACTCCTGATATGCAGGATGCTACAAGGTTCAGAGCGATTATCTATTGCCCGCCTAACCTGTAAAAAGAGTTGAGCCAGTCCTGGGTTCTGGGGGAGCTTAAGCAAAGCTTGTTCTATACGTAGCACTACCCCTACCACATATAAGGCATCTGGTACTATATTTACACACTGATCTCGTCACCTGGTGAGGACCCATGCCACTGCTGCGAGTTCCAGAGTCTGCAAGGAGTCTCCTTTTACTCCCTCTAAAATATGACTCTGCCACTTGCCCGCCTCAAGACAGGTGCATGCCGCCTTACAAGTCCGTTTTCCAGCATCAGAATACACAGTCATGACATCAATTGGCCTATCTGATACCTTTGGGCAGCTTAGCCAACACTGCTTCGCTATGACCCGTAGGCGCGGGTCAGTCGGAAAACAGTCACTTACTGCACATAGAAAACCTAGCAATGCATGCTGTAGATGCTCAGAGTTACGCGGCATCCATTCCCGCATGTCCACTTTCAAGGGCAAACTAATAAATGCTGGTACCTGCCCACTGATTTCTACTGTCTGGTGCCGCGCTTTCTTTATTAGGTACGCTAATACTGCCGTCCGCTCCCAGACACTCCTAGGCAGAGTATGTGGTAAGAAAACCCACTCCAAAATGCTGACCTGTTCCGTGGCCTTCACCTTCGCAATCGTTGCCACTGCCATTGTCGTTGTTGCTGTTGTTGTTGTGCCACCTCGAGGGTTGTCAGTGGGCAGTCTTTCCCCCGTTTCTTTATGGCACAACAACCATTGACACAGCAGGGCGAAGGGGAAATCGGGATGATTGATAACCAGCACCCCAATGGGAACATCCGGGAAGCAGCGATCCACGTAGGCAGACAGAAGCTTGTTGCCAAGCACCTGGAGGCACTGGCGCTGCTCCGCAGAAAGATGCACAGGAGCCTGCAGAGAGGTACCGCACAACAAAGACATTAGCGGCATCATTTCATCATTACGAGTCCCTGTTTGGGTGCGTACCCACTGCAGTTCACCGATTAGAGTCTGAGCATCACGTACAGTTCACGTGTTTGTCGTCAGAGTTACCTTTTGTGGGCGGATTGTTCGTTCAGAGACTACCCACCCCAGGTATCTCCAAGGAGCACTGTGCTGCACCTTCTTGGGGGCAACCACCAGATCCCTTCTTGCGAGCAACTTAGAAATCTGTTCCAGATTCTGAGGACTAAAAGGCTGATAACGACAGAAAAGAATATCATCCATATAGTGATACACAATAGTGGCTGGAAAAGCGTGACGCACTGGCTCCAGTGCCCAATGAACATACATCTGACACATTGTAGGGGAATTTTTCATGCCTTGTGGTAACACAACCCACTCAAATCGCTGAGCCAGTTTCCCTCTGTTAATTGCTGGAAGCGTGAAAGCAAAACAAACTGTATCTACTGCCTGAAGCGGAATTGTAAAGAAGCAGTCTTTCAGATCAATCACTAAAATGTGTCAGTCCTGTGGCAGCATTGTAGGTGTCGGAAGGCCTGGCTGGAAGGCACCCATGGCCCACATTTGTTCATTTACTGCTCGGAGGTCGTGTAGCAGCCTCCATTTCCCTGATTTCTTAGGGATCACAAAAATTGGCGTATTCCAGGGGCTAATAGAAGGCTGAATATGCCCCTGCTCCAATTGTTCTTTAACGAACTGGTGCGCAACCATCAGCTGCTCTCTAGTTAGGGGCCCCTGCTCAACCCACACCGGCTCATCAGTTTTCCGTGGAATCCAGGGGGTTGGCAGCTGTGAAACAGTGGCCGTCCCTAAAAAGGTGGAATCGACAATGTTGCACCGAGCTGTGAGAGAACATCTCTTCCAATGAGTCCTCCCAGCCCTCCTGGGAGGGGCATAACGTAAGGACAAGTTGCAATTTCCTGACCTTCTGGGAATCTGAGCTTGATTGTCTTAAGACTGCACCATGGAGTAGCACCTCCCCCTACTCCTTGCACCGCATCTATAGCATTAACAAGAGGCCAACTCTGCGGCCAATTCTGTTGGCTTATAATTGTCACGTCAGCTCCTGTGTCCAACATGACCGAAACCTGAACCATGTCATGCTCCAGGATAAGGGTTAGCACTATCATGGGCCTAGCTTTCATCTGCTGTACCAAGGATACAACAGCATCTTGGGTGGAACCGAACCCTCTGTCACCCCTTTCAGGTAATTGAGCAGTCTCGTGTGTGGAAACCCTTTTGTAAACTACCAATTGCGCTATCCTGGTACCCGCAGTAAGTCAGTGGAGGTGTTAATGTATAAACGCACACCATTATTTCCCCTGTATAATCTGCATCTATTACCCCAGGCAAAACTATTAATCCTGCTACTCCAGCTGAAGATCTCCCTATCAGTAATGCACCAAGATCTTTATCCCTAGATATGGGGCCATATGTTCCAGTGGGAATTTTTTGCACTGACTGATTCTTTAAGGTGACATTTACTGCTGTTGCCAGATCGATTCCCAAGGAGCCTTGGGTTGCTGGAACAGGGAGCTGAGACACTGGGACTGACCGTCTACTTTTGTTGGTGCGCGGCGGCCTTTTGCACTCTGCTTCCCGTTTTTTGTCATCCTGCATATGATGGTTGCATGTGTGTCCCTTTGGCACTGCTCACACCAGACCTTAGCCTGACAGACACGCTGAAAATGACCTTTCTGCCCACAGCGGAAACATATCTTTGGTTTTTGACCTCCATCTTTCTCACTTATTCTCGTCACAGCTGCTGCAAGCAGCTTTGCAGTGGGTTCAATAGCTTGTGCCACAGCATTTGCCACGACCTGTCCATTACGCTGTTGCACTGCCCTTCTAGCAAGATCCAACATTCCTCCAACCCCAGCATCTTTTGGGAGTGTAGCCAGCAGGCGCTTCATAGAGGGATTAGCATTCTCAAAAGCAAGCAGCTTAAACATGCTCTGTTTAGCTTCCTCGGACATCTCCGCCTGATCGGCAAGAGCCTTCCACAGCCTGTCCACAAATTGTGGATATGACTCGGTGAGGCCCTGCCGAGTGGCAGCGAACGATGGCCGAGGTCGCATGTCAGGCACAGCATTAAAGGCCATCCTAGCTAACTGAGCTGCCAAGTAATGCAGTTGCAAAGGATACGTTAACTGTGCCGCCATATTTCCATACGCTCCTGAACCCGTTATCATGTCAGGATTAATCCCATACCAGACATCTCCCTGGTTACGCGTTTGCCCAGCCTCCACCCGTGCTAAGCATTCCTACTCCCGTTGCCAAATAATATCTTGAGAAGGAGTTAACAAAAGCCTAGCCAGATTAGTACAGTCCATTGGAGAATTAACATCAGCAGTAAATAACCAAGCAAGCATCATTCGCGCCACATCAGACTTTATCCCATTCTCCTCTACAGTCTTTTTTGCTTGCTGCAAAATTTTCCACTCGTGCTGCTCAATATTGCAGTCCTTGGGGACTCTGCACTACTGGACAGGCAAGTGCACCTGCTAATTGCCATTCACCTTCCAGAATGGCATCCCGAATTATGCCAGTCCATCTCCGCTCCGTTGCTGGAGCCCCTTCTGCCACAGGACAATGAGGCAGAGGAGCAGAGGGTGGCGCTGGCGCGCAGGAGCCCACAGCTGGAATTTGCTCAATCAGTTGTTGCACTGACAGAGCCGGCTTTACAGGGACTGAGTTCAGCGTGCGGTCCCGCCGACCCTCTAACTTCTGTATGGGTTTGCCAATTTGTCTCCCTAGTTCAGTTACTGTAGGTTGTCCTGGTGTTGCCGTAGAAACTTCATGATGTTCAGGGGGGAGTAAGTCCGCCTCCGAGTCAGACTCCTCGTCTCCGCTAACCGGCAGAGGGACTTGCTGCAGATCAGCAGGGGGAGGAGGCTCGGAGGTTGGCAGATCAGCTGTGGGAGGAGGCTCGGAGATTGGCAGGGGCGGATACAGCATTTGTCGGCTCATCACGCCCCCTTGCTCTCCAGCACGATGCACTTCCGCACCTGTACTTGCAGTCGCTGCAGCCAGCTGAGAAGGAACTTCCTCCTTGGGAGGCACTGAAGCAGCGTGGTCTGCAGAGGCTCCTACTGCCCCCCCCAACAGTTCTGCCACGGTTGAGCACTGCCTTGACCCCGTTAGGCCTTTCACCGCTATTGGTGCTCTAAAGAGATTGTAAAACCGAGAGCAGCTCTCAGGGAAATTGGAGGACCCTGTCTTCACAGGAGCAGCTATAATTTGAGTAGCAGCGGCAGCCGCTTTCGCTTCCGCTTTCATATTCTTAAGCGTATTAATCACGATTCACCAGGTAGCACCTAGGGCTATAGTCTCTTTCGACTTGCCCTGAATAGCTCTGTCCCACATGCAGTCCCCAATTTCGCGCCATTATTCTGCTATGAAAATGAGTGGAGGAGTCTTCAAGAACCCCTGTTCTCGGGCCCACGATACTAGGTTAGCTAGGTCTTTGTCCTTCACTGTCTCCCCTCGCTTAGCAAGGATACTGAGAAGCAGTGTCTGTGCTGCTGCAAATTCCACATCCGTGCTAGCAGCAAGTGGCGGAGGAGGAAGCTGCGCAATCTTCCTACCAGAGTAGCCGCCCGTCCCGGCACACGGCACTCACCCCACTGCGGGTCTAAGTCGACGTGCGTCCAGCACTTGACGCTCTGAGCTTCTGCCCTCTCGGTACGGAGCTTACCCGCTGTGACCTTCCTCGCTCTCATTGCGTTCCACGTCGACCTGCTGTGGCAACTCTCGAGTGTCCCTCTGCCTCCATGTTGAACTGCAGTGGCAACTTGTGCAGCTTTCCCGAGTCCCTCTTTGGGCGCCACTTCAAGGAAGGCGGCCTAAATGAATCCACGTGTCTTCACAGAAGTAACGGTGGAAACTTCTAAAGGGGTCCTTTATTGCCCGAATCAGCTCATACTTATACAGAAATACAGGGTACACACGGCAACTCATAATTGGTTAGCACACAGAAATCATGCGTCTTGCTCGCTAGCTATTGGTACAGCATTAATCATCACACGGCTTTTTTCACTGTTCTTCACATTCCACTGTCTTGATCTCTTCCCAGGCTAGCTACCCCCTTATCTTAACTGAAGCCTCAGTTTTTCTTCCTGCTTTGACAGCTTCAAGGTCTCATAGCCTGGGTTGTGCACATAGCACTCGAGCTCACAAATCCTTGCTCCCTGAGTCACTCTCCTACAAGCCCCCACACTTTAGCAGATGCCCACATTGTCTTTTGTCCAGCATGCCGCAGCTTCTGATGTAACCAACGGGTGATGTTCTCATATGGTGAATTCTGAATCCATTAAACTCAGGCCAGTGTGTCGGCTTCGTCATTTCCCGGTGACTGTAGGGGTTGGTGACCAGAAAAGTGGTAGACATGTACACTGCTGTGTTTAACTGCATTCCATATGTCTAACCACATATCTCTGCCGAAGATGGGTCGGGCATGGATAGTCCATTCCTGCGTGGCCCACCGTGCAATCCAAAGAGTGAGCCCCTGGTACACAGCCCAACTATCTGTGCAGATGTTCAGGACACTATCATCAGGTTCCTTGGTTATAACCATCCACACCGCTTGCTATTCTGCCCACTGGCTACTCTGGCCATCCCCCTCTTCAAAACACATTGTTTCAGTAAAGGGATAAAGCTACGTGAGTGTGTGGGTGCCTGGAGCGGGGAAACGGGGAGGAGGGGGGGTCTGGAGCCCGCCCTTCTGTCTCCACAATAATTCCTGTGCAATCTGAGTCTGCGCGGGTCCCCCTTTTCCCCCGCGCTTCTCTCCAGTGGCGCGACAGAACGAACAGGGGAGGGTAACATTCCTCAGCTTGTCCCTTTCTTCAAACTGTTACTGGGAGGGGTGAGTTAATTTCTTTTTGATTTTTTTTCCTATAGCAGCTATTTCTCAAATAAAGGCTCTGTCATTGCCTCTGTTTGTTCTACATTTAGGTGAGCCAGGCACCAAATATCTTTAAAGATACCCAATTATAAGCTTCCTAAAATAATTACCATGGCATTTTTGAACAATATCATGGGATGGTTTGGATGGGGAAAGACTAGCCCCATGAGTGAAGTTTTGCCAGGGCATATCCCGGGATTCCTAGGATCCCCGTATCACGGGATTGCTTGTATTGTTAAAAATGGGGCCCCTCTGCAGGACGGAGGAAATGTTCAGTAGTCCCCAGCCCACCTGGCTGAGTATTTCAGTAGTCTTAACAAAAACGCACTCACTACACAAGAACGACAGTTAGCTGCCTCCACGGTGGCGTGGCTACTGCTGATGGCCGTGAACCGGCTAAATATATCTGAAGCGGCTCTCACTGATGAAAATCAACTATTGTGTGACTGTGTGAAAGAACTGGAAAGACAGGTCGCAATTTTGAGAGGGAAAAAACCTAATCCTATCGTTCCTGAACAAAAAAATCCGGAATATCTCTCTAGAAATTACTGGGGACCCTGTACAAGAGAATCCACATGAACTGGACTCTAAATGAAAGCACTAAAATGTCAGATCTTGAGGCTCCACTAGAGCTAGATCCCTTGGAGATCTGTCCAGTTGTAACTCAAAAAACAAAAACAAAAAAAACGCAGGATAGGTGAGCGGGGCTGCCCCCTGACCAGTGGCCCCCTGTCCAGAGCACGCTACATGTAACAGCTCGCCCATACACAGCAGCTGAGTTAATGGATCTTGTACAGTGGATTAGACAAAAACCGAGAGAGAGCATGCCAGTGTGGTTGCTCAGACTATATGACACAAGGGCAGAAAGCATTGTGGTGAATGGACCAGAGATTTCAAAACTGGCATCCATTACTACTCACCCTGCCCTCAGGCAGTGGCTATATGCAGCTGTCCAACATAATGAAGAAAATCATTCATTGATTCCATGGTTAATGGCCGCATGCCATGCAACATGGACAAATAAGAGTGATATATACCATTAAATACCGGCCTATGGCCCTCTAATGGAGGACTTGCAAAACTACATTTGAGAATTAGGCATGAAGGAGGCAATCTATGAGGAGGGTTTTGAGAGCCCAGACACGATGAAATTTTCAGCAGGAATGAGGGACCTCATCCTGCAGCAAGCTCCACCACATCTGTATGGTACTTTGGTATCCGTACTGAATCCCCTAGTGGCCTCAGGGGCCATAATACAACAGGACGCCCAATTGGGTGCAGATTTGGGGGAGACAGAGTGCTTACAGGCCAGGAGCAATGTCCGAATGGTGGTGGAAAAGTCGGACATCCATCCACCACCACGACCTCGGAGACGTGCCCTTAAGGTAATTCAGTCTGGACCCATCAGGGTCTCAAGAAAGCAAATGTTCAATGACCTGATTAGGGTGGGAGTTCAATTTCAAAACACTGATGGACAGCCTAATCAGGCCTTATTACAACTATGGAAACAGTTACCAAACCGTCAGAGATTCCAACGCTCCCCTAAAAAGGAAGAAGTTAGGCTCATAGAACGGATTCCACAAAACATGTGGAATCTAGAAGACTTCATAGTCCCATCAAAGAAAACGTAAACCTCCTCAGGTGGCCCAGACAGCCACAGTTGAGCCTTCAGAGGAAAAAGACTTAGAGACTGCAGAGTTGATGGCATGACAGAAGAGCCCAAATTCCCCAAGACTAGGGTCTCTAGAGGAGACCGGAGACCCTATGTTGAACTAACGATTCACTGGTCCCGAAAGAATGTGCAGCGGGTAGTGCACATAGTCTAACTGACTATGGAACATGTTCTTAAGGTATTGCTTCAGTTTTGTAAAGATTACTGCGGGAAGAATGCTCCTTCTAAGAAGGATAGCCATGCAGTTATTTCCCGGTTAGAACGTGAGGGGGAGATTAAAGCCCCCCAAGAGATCCTTGATCACCGGAAATGGGATGATCTCACCTCCGTACTCGCGCAACATATTATGAGCACTCAGAAGGGTGGGTCTGAACTAAAAATTTGGGGACTGGTACTAGGGGCGCTGAAAACTGCCAGGGAGGAGGGAAAGGTATTGGTGGAAGCCCGGCGGCTTTGGGATCTTGACCAAGCGGACCCCGGAGGGGGCTCACAGGGGGTTAACTCGGACGCGAAGTGTGGGTGCCGGCTGGGAGTTAGCCTCTCTTGCAGGAGTCCAGAGGGGGAGCGATTGATAAAGATGGCGCTGAGTGATCCGACCACGCCTACACAACCGTCAGAGAACAAACCACAAGAAGATGGCGGGCTCCAACCATCGGCACCCTTATCAGGCGGAAACACCTTGCCGCAAGAACTGGAATCCCCACCTCCGTATCCCCAGCGGCCGCTATATCCTTCATTGCGAAACTCTACCTCGCCCATAGGGGCGGAGAAAGGGGCGGAGAAAGGGGTGGAGGAAAAGGGGGGCGGTACGCCTGCTCCCTCGCAGAGGGCAGAGAGCAGGGATTATACCCTCCCAGTGGGGATGGGGGGTAGGGGCAGTACTGATTGGCAAAAGTTTAAGGAAGCGGTGGAAGAAAAAGGCTTAGTCACTGCGTTCCCCATAGTGATCGGGGAAGAAGGGCCGGAGTGGACTCCATTAGACCCAAAAGGAGTTACGCATTTAATAGAGGCCGTAGAGAAGAAGGGATTGAGATCACACCTGACTTTGAATGCATTAGAAGCTCTAACAGAATCAGGTCCTATGCTCCCTTACGATATAGAGAACCTTATGCGTATGGTACTCAAACCCGTACAGTATACACTCTGGAAAGAGGAATGGTTAACTGAGCTTAAACGGGTGGTAGCAGCCACACAAGCTGATCCAGGGCACCCTGTGCATGGCACAGATATGCTGAGGCTTACGGGATCTGCAGCAGGCATGGCCACTCCCTGCGCACAACTTGCCCAGCTGCGCCCAGGGGAACTGTTAGCGACTACTGATGCGGCTATGGGAGCTTTAAGGAAGTTCGCCCGTAGCGCAGAGCCTTCCACTCCCTGGTCGGATATAACCCAGGGTCCAACCGAATCTTTTCAAGAGTTTGCTGATAGGCTAATTAAGGCGGTTGAGGGGTCAGATTTACCTAGAGCCGTTCATGGCCCTGTAATCGTGGACTGCCTCAAACAAAGGTCTCTTGAGGATGTCAAAACCCTGCTTCGCGCAGCTCCCGGGAAAATTTCCATACCAGGGGAGGTTATTAGGTATGTGTTGAATAAACACAAGTCTACTCCGTTGACTAACGAGGGCCTGGCGGCTGCTATCACTAACACAATGGCTGTAGCTTCGATGCCAACGCGAGCTGCGGAACTCTCCAGAGGCCCCTGCTTTAGGTGTGGCCAACTCAGCCACACTAAAGCCCAGTGTAATGCCCCGTGAGATGAAGAGAGGAATCACCCTTGCTTCCGGTGTGGCCAATTTGGCCACATTAAAGCCCAGTGCAGAGCCGCGAGGTACGGGGAAAGGGGTAGAGTTACATGCCGATTATGCAGCAAGGGAGGATATGATGCCCAGCAATGTAGGAGTGTCAGAGTTCAGCCGCAGGGAAACGGTTGGGGGAGGGTGCCTCAGGCCCAGTGCCCCTCCCGCAGCCCACAGGATGGGTCGCTGGTAATACCTATACCCAGCCCGCCAGTCATGTGGACCCCCATCTTGAAGTTCATAACGCCCACCGTGGCATTAGCTTTAGACTGCCAAAACCGCCCGATTGTTAAGGCGTTCATGTCATATATCGGTCTGCCGCCTAACTTTTCGGGTCGTCGTTCTGTCCCAGTCACAGCGCTTATTGACTCGGGAGCGGATGTCACGGTGATATCTGATGAGGACTGGCCCAAGGAATGGCCTGTGGGGACCTCTCAGGTGATCAGAGAGGTGGGAGGAACCATATCTACCAGACGATCCTCAGCAGAGGTAGAGATTGTCATAGTCAACAGGGACGGTTCATTGGAGAGACCTGCCTTGCTTGTCCCACTTATTGCCAAAGTACCGGGGACACTATTAGGACGGGATTTCTTAAACAGTGTGAGTGCACGCATTACAAATTTATAATAAGGGCCACTGTCTGCCAATTGTCCACTGCATATTCGATTCCACTGTGGTGGAAACGGGATGCGCGCCCCGTTTGGGTGGATCAGTGGCCTCTTCCCCTTGAGAAACTTAAAGCACTCAAGCAATTAATTTCACAGGAACTTCAGTTAGGGCATATAGAACTCTCTGTTAGCCAATGGAATACCCCGATTTTTGTTATACAGAAGCGCTCTGGCGCCTTTCGCCTGTTGCACGACTTGCGCGCGGTCAATGCCCAACTTGTGCCTTTTGGGGCACTGCAGCAGGGCGGACCAGTACTGTCAGCTATACCCAGGGAATGACCGTTGGTGGTCATAGATCTTAAAGATTGCTTTTTCTCCATCCCTCTTGTGGAAAAAGATCGGGAGGCGTTCGCCTTTACGGTACCGACGCTCAATAATTTAGGCCCCACTGAAAGATTTCAATGGTGCGTTCTCCTGCAAGGAATGGCATGCTCCCCTACTATTTGTCAGTTGGTGGTAGGTAGAGTATTGAAATCAGCCAGGAGAGACTTCCCTCGATACATAATCTCACACTATATGGATGACCTTTTGCTTGCCGCCCCTACTGAGATAGGGTTACAAACGCTTGAGTCACAGGTGATGACTACTCTAACTGCCGCTGGTTTCACTATTTCGGAGCAAAAGATACAGAGAGGCCCGGGAGTCGAGTACCTGGGGTATAGGTTTGGTCCCGAGATGGTCCAGCCAGTGGGTCTCCTTATTCAACCACACGTTAAGACGTTGTGGGATGTGCAGAAACTAGTAGGAGCCCTCCAGTGGGTTCAGGGTGCTTTGGGGATACCCCCTCAATTAATGAAGCCCTTTTATGAACAGCTGAAGGGGTCTGATCCAAGAGAACCCCAAGACCTGACTCATGAAATGGCCGTGGCTTGGCAAGAGATCTTACAAAGCTGTATGGAACAATCGCTCGCGCGATGGGAACCCACCCAGGCCCTTGAAGCAGCTGTTTGCAGGTGTGAGGCAGGAGCTGCAGCTGTTCTGGGCCACTCTCTCGACGCCAAACCACAACCATTATGGTGGCTATTTTCAGTACAACCCACGCGCGCCTATGCCTCCTGGCTCGAGATATTGGCGATGTTACTCAGAAAAACCCGATTGCCCTCGGTGCAGGCTCTAGGGAGAGAGCCTGATGTGATACACTTACAGAGTTCATTCCGTGACGTACAGCCGCTCCCTGAAATCCTCCTCACGGTGTTAAGTGATTTTGGCGGACTGTTAAGGTACTCAGATTCCCTGCCCATTTTTGACGCAGCTAAGTCAATTAGTGTCTCCTTGCGGATGCGGGTTCAAACCTCTCCGCTTGAAGGGCCCATGTTATTCATAGACGCATCTTCGAGGACCGGTCAGGGGGCGGTGGTTTGGCAAGATTCTGAAAACAGCTGGCAGACTGCTATTTTCACAGACCGAACAGTCAGCATGCAGATGCTTGAGGTGATGGCCGTAGCCGTTGCGGTACGCCTTTGGCGTGAGGTACCTTGTAACATCGTTACCGATTCTGCTTTTGCAGCCAAACTATTAGCCCGAATGGGTCAGGAAGGCCTCCCGAGCACAGAAGCTGCTGGCATGCTGGAGGAGGCTTTAGCCTCTCGTACGGCCCCTATTGCTATTTTGCATGTGCACAGTCACTCTGAGGTGCCAGGCTTTTTTACAATAGGTAACGCGGTGGCAGATAAAGCCGCCAGTACGCAGGTTTTTACAGTTCAAGAAGCCCATGATCTCCACTGTACTCTTCATATAGGGGCCCGTGCGCTCTCTAGGACTTGTTCCATTCCGCTATCTGTCACGTGTGATGTTGTTCAGGCGTGTCCTCATTGTAACGCAGCACCTGTCATAGGGGCCGGGGTTAATCCCCGCAGCCTTGGACCATTGCAGGTCTGGCAAACAGATTTCACCTGGGAGCCATGTCTATCTCCCCGTCCATGGCTAGCGGTTACGGTAGATACCTCCTCTACCGTCGTTGTAGCCACCCAACATGCTAAGTCCAATTCAACATCAGCACAAAATCACTGGACAACCGCTATTGCCATAATTGGCTTGCCCAATCAGATTAAGACAGACAACGGGTTTTACCTCACGCTCAACTCAGGAATGGCTGGCGATGTGGAGGATATCCCACATTACGGGCATCCCTGGTAATTCCCAGGGTCAGGCGATAGTGGAACGTGCTAACCGACTCCTCAAGGAGAAGATACGTATCCTTGGGGAGGGGGAAGGATATAGGGACAGGATACCTGTCGGTAGGCAGGCTGAGCTCCTAGTGAAGGCCCTCTACACACTGAACCATTTTGAGCGTGGTGACAGTAAGCGAACGCCAATGCAGAAGCCTCTCCCTAAGCACAGTGAAAGGGTGCTGTTGTGTTCAGACAGACTGTCCTTGCTAACAAAGTAAACAAGATAAGAAGGCGAAGGAATGAGGAGCCAAATAAGGAATTGTGGTAAGGGGCTAAGATCCAGTACGGACGAATCAGGCCAGGGCACGATAGCTCAAGTAAGGTATATAAGCTGTGTGTATTAGTGAACAAACGCCATTTTACTGCTCATCATATTGGTGTGCATTTGCAATCATTTGGCCCAGATCAGGTAATTGGTCAGTGTGCGCAAGAGGGCTAACACAGGAGGCTAACATCACAGTTGCAGAAGGCAACACCAATTGATAAGATTGAAGCGTTCCCTGTTCCCACGAAACCGAAGCAGTTGCAGGAGTTTTCGGGTACATTAGGATACTGGCAATCCTTTATTCCCCACTTAGCACAACTGCTAAAACCTTTATATCGATTAACAAAAAAAGGCCAAGTATGGGATTGGGGTAGAACAGAACAAGAAGCCGTCCAGAAAGCAAAAATAGCTGTTAAACAGGCCCAGGCTCTGGGTATATTTGATCCAAATCTTCCAGCTGAACTAGTGAAAAGTGAGAACAGGACCCTGCAGTTATAGAGAGAAGGGCCTCACAGCAAGAAATGGGAAAGTAGCTTCACAAAGTAGAAATAAGGGGCATATAGAGATATTTTAGGTAGAGAGTGTTAGAAAACAAGGGATTCCAAGCACTTTCACAGGCGCTAGGTCTGGAATAACAGGGAGGATGAAGACCATAAAGATAAGGACTGGAGAGCAGCTCGAAAACATTTGGCAGGGAGGTGATTAGATGTCTACAGGGCAAGCTGAAACCGGATCAGGGGATGCCGCCCCCTTTGGGGTCAGAAGTTTGCAGCGAGGAAGACTACGAGCCTTCATCATCACGACCTACTATGCACGCGCAAGGGGGGGAGGGACTGCATGCTAATGGGCTCTCGGGAATGTAATGACTATGTATCCGAATTCCTGTCAGCTATTGATTATGTATTAATTCAACCTATATCTATAGCACGATTTTTCCTGACGGTGTGCAAGTCAGGTGGAACGCTCCCCCTTGCACCAGGGTGTATGCGTGTCACCAGTAAACACATACCTGCTCTATATCCTTACTGGCTATAGGGTCTGATTTCTGCACGTCACCTCTTCAACCTGAAACTTCCAAAACTTTCTCCAGCACTTGTCCAAATAAATTAGGTGATTCCGTGAACCCTTGGGGTCAAACAATCCACCTATATTGCTACTTTCATCCTGTTTCTGGGTCCTGCCTTTCAAAGGCAAAAAGATCTCGACTCTCTGAGTCCAAAGGGCAGGTCCAGAAAGCATTTTTTTAGGTCTATTAAACTAAACCATTTATGTTCTTGTGGGATCAGATTCACTAAAGTATAGAGGTTAGGAACCATGAGGTGTCGCTTGAGAACTGTCTCATTAATTTTTCTTAGATCTTGTACCAGCCAATAGGTACAATCTGCCTTCTGTACTGGCAAAATTGGAGTGTTATAGGGTGACATACAGAGTTCCAGAAGACCATCCTTAACCAGTGTTTCTATTACAGGCTTTAGACCCATTATCCTTTCTAAAGGTATGGGATATTGTTGCTGTTTCACAGCTTCACTCCCTCCTTGGACAGTTATTTTTAAGGGAGTAACTGTGAATCCACTCTGGTTTCCTTCCCCTGCCCCCACCTTTGGATTTATTTCTTTTTCACCATCAGCTGTTAACAGATTCATTGACACTTTTATACCTGTTCCACAAGTTTTCAACTGCAATCCTAATTTAACTATTAAATCTCTCCCCAGTGAATTGGTCCCTGCTTCTGGCACATATAACAATTGCCATGTGACTATCTTCCCATTTTAATTCAGTAGTCTCAAAAAGTGAAACTATCATTCCTGATTCTTCTACCCGTTATTCTTAAGGTGTTCCCAGTTAAATTAAGTCCCAGTATTTTATAAGCTAAATATGACCAAGAATTGATCAAACTGTTCTGCTAATCCAGTAGGATCTTTCATTAAAGATTTCATTTCCCTTTTAAATTTTCTCACCTCTCCACTAGTAAGTGGGGAGTTTACATATCCTATATCTCCTGATAACACTGGAACTTAACTAAAAGGATACATGGAAGTGTTAGTGGGGTTAATGGTGTTAGATTTAGGAAAGGGAGAATTTATTTTCCCTTTTGCATTGTTCCAATTCTCTCCCAAGCTGCCAGAAATTTTTCTTTTCAGCATCAGTACTAATTGCAGAGCTCAGTTCAGGTGGGCTGTTCAGGGGCTGATCCAAGCCAATACTCTCCACTCTGTCAGCTGGCTGCAGCCTCCCTGTAGTTACAGGACTTGACTCCAGGCCA
The DNA here is from genome assembly GCF_016699485.2 of Gallus gallus. NCBI lineage: Eukaryota > Metazoa > Chordata > Aves > Galliformes > Phasianidae > Gallus > Gallus gallus. Next base: position 5,201,730 of record NC_052571.1, read on the forward strand.
GGATGTGAAGGGGGAGGGGGGGGGAACACCATTCCATAGAGGAAAGTGAGTTTAATCCTAGGGAAAGGTACAAGGAGTAAACAGCTTAAAGGATCCCACCTGGGGTTTCTCTGTTCTTCCTTACCTACAGAATTTTTTCTAGCCATGATCAACTGCTGTACTCCCTAAATCCAACAAGCAGCATATGCAGACTCCTCCTCTAAAACGAAACGAAAATAATAAATAAAGGAGTTTTACTGTTTACGTGCATGTTTGAAGCCTAACAAATGCAATCTTGGTCAGACGCATATTTTGGCCAAAATACTGATTCCCCTGCAATTGGCTATTTAGGCCATACGACAACAGAGTATCTAATCATTTTCTGTTTATCCTTATCCCTGGTTCTCAAATTTCTCTTCCAGTTTTTCATCATACTCCCTAAAGGACTTATAGCAGGCACTGCCCTGGGGGCCCTCTCTCTGTCCCCCACCTTGGAACTCTTATTCCCTATTTCTCTCAGCAACCTATGGTCGTACTACTGCAGGAACTGCTCTTCTGCAGCATCACGCACACCAATTCTCAGTTCTAAAAAATGAGGTGTACCATCAAGCAACCCTTTTTGCAGGACGTGCACATACAGCATAAGAGTCCCAGACCTCGACCTCCAAGGCAATACTTAAACACATGTGACTGTTCTTACCTTGGTCTGTGCACAGAGTTGCCAGGAATTATCAAGTCAATCTCACAAAACCGCAGTGCCCACTGTCCGTCCCTATCCCCCAGCTGTTCACAGATCTTGCCTCTTAAAAACATCCTCGGGTCCGCAGCTGGCTCCACGATGAACCACCGCTGCCAACCCACAGGGCCGCAGAAATAAGAGCAGGGTGCATCGTCCTGTGCTGTAGAGGTGGAGGCTCACCGCAGGCGACATTGTTTCCCAGGTTTCAGCACCAAATTGTGAGAAACACTCAAGATCAAAAATTTCTAATCAGGCAAAGATCTCTGTGAAGAGCAGTTTATTCATTATTGCAATAATGGGCGCACACCCCTTACTGACAAGGGAGAAATTGCACAACTAGACAGTGAAATCCACTCTATTATAAATCCCGGGTACAATGCAGGTAAATGCCTCTCCAGGCACTCATTTCCCAGCGTTTCCCCCTTTCTCCGTCGCCTTTCCCTTTTCCCCGTCGTGCCGCCTTTCCCCGTCACCTTATCCCGTCTTTTCCCCGTTCCCTGTCTTGTCGCTATTCCCCGTCACCACTCCCCTTGACCCCATCTTTTACCCTTTCCCCGTTGCCTTTTCCCCATATTTTCCCCATCGCCTTTTCTCGACGCTTTTCCCCATCTTTTCCCCCTTCCTTGTCGCTGTTCCCCGTTCCCTGTTGTTTCCCTGTTCCCCGTCGCCGTTCCCCATCTTTTCCCATTTTCCCATCGCCTCCCCCCGTCTTTTCCGCTTTTCTTCTTCACCTTTCCACGTCTTTTCTTCTTTCCTCGTCACCATTCCCAGTCTTTTCCCCTTTCCCTGTCACCTTTCCCAGTCGCCTTTCCTGTCTTTTCCCTTTTCTTATTTATTTTCTTCCCTTTTCCTTTTCTCTTTGTCCCTCTCTTTTCCTTTTTTTTCCCCAATTCCTTTAATTATTTCCATTTTATTCCTTTTCTTATTCTAATAACATTTCTCATACTTTTTGCTATTTTTTTCTGTTTTTAATCCTTCCCCAGTTCTATTTCCAACTCCTTTTTTTTTGCTCTTCTTACAATTCTCCAATTCTTTTTTCCTCCTTTGCTGATTATTTTCCTTTTTCAAATTCTCTTTTTTTCTCTGTTCCATTTCATTGTCTTTTTCCTTTTCCTTTTTTCTTCTCTATTTACTATTCTATTTCCTATTCTATTTCTAATTCTCACTTGTCCAACCCTTTTCCTATTTCTGTTCCTTTTTTTCTCTCATTCGAATACTTTTATCAATTCCCGCTCCTTTTCAATTTCTTTTTCTAATTATTTTGTCCAATTCGTTTTCCGTTTCTTTTCCTGATTTTCTGATTCTTCTAATTTTCCTCTTCCTTCTTTATTTCTCCGTCATATTTTTTCCCTTACCTCGAGGCCCCGCCCCCTGCTCGGCCAGAGTGAGACACGGAGGCCAAGGGGAGCTCCTGCTTGGAAATAGAGGGGGGGGGGGGGGGGGAGGTGGTGTCAAGTAAGGGGAACGCCCTTGGAAAGCCCAGGGAGCACAAGGGATAACCAACACCAAGCCCGTAAGACCTCTGCAAGCGTGGGAATCATCTCAGGGTCGACAGAGTTTTCCAGACAGAGGAAGGAGCAGATCTTGGCATCCATCTATGGGTGTGGGTTCCTGCTGTGTCCACCAAGAGCCTCAGTACAGTCCTTGCACTCCTCAGCAGGGTAACAACTCTCCACTTCCACCTGCTGGACACAAGACAAGACAAGCAGATATCACCTTCAGGTAAGGATGCAGGAATCACTCACCCCTTTCCAAGGATCAGGGCATATCCAACACTGCAATCAAGGAGGTCAGGAAAGGCATCACCATGTGGTGGATAAGTCTCCAGTACTAGAAGGAAAGAAGAAACCTTCATGTTAGGTACTGAACCACATGGGTTACAGAAAAACAGAGGACATGCTAGAAACCCCAAGTCATATGAAACACTCACCGCAAGGCTATTTTGGAGCCTACCATGTCATTTTCCATCGCGCTTGGTCAAACCTTACTAGACTGAATTTGGGTTACTGCAGACCATCATCAGATGGGGAAAGACCAGGCGATGGGGGAAAAAGGAAACGACGGGGAAAGGGGACACGTGACAGGGAATGGCGACGGGAAAGGGGAAAAGATGGGATAAGGTGATGGGCAAAGGGCAAAAGACCTGGAAAGGTGACGGGGAATGGCGTCGCGACGGGGAAACAATAGGGAAAGGGGAAACACTGGGACAGATGACAGTGAAAGTGGAAGACGGGGAAAGGGGAAAAGATGGGGAAAGGCGATGAGAAAAGGCGATGGGGAAAGGGTAAAAGATGGGGTCTAGGGAATATTGATGGGGAACGGCGATGGGGAAAGGGGAAAAGCGATGGAGAAAGGGGGAAACGCTGGGAAAGGTGACGGGGAGAGCCGACAGGGAAAGGGGACATGACAGGGAAACGGCACAGGACAGGGAAAGGCGATGGGGATAGGGGACACGACGGGAAAGGAAACGCGGCGGGGTAGTGGGAAAGGCTACAGGGAAAGGGGGAAGCACTGGGAAAAGCGATGGGGAAAGAGGAGACGTGACTGGGAATGGTGACAGGAAAGGGGAAAAGTCGGGATAAGGGGACGGGCAAAAGGGAAAAGATGGGGAAAGGCGACGGGAAAAGGTGATGCGACAGGAAAGGAAGGTGAAAGGTAAAGGGAAAGAGAAAATGACGGGGAGAGGTGATGAGGAAAGGGGACACGACGGGGAGAGGCGACGGGGAAAGCGGACAAGACGGGGAAAGGTGACACGACAGAGAAAGGTGGCGCGGAAAGGCTAAGGGGAAACAGGAAAATATGGGGAAAATGGAAAAGACAGGAAAAGACGACATGACGGGGAAAGGGGAAAGGCGGCAGGGAAAGGGGAAAAGACGGGGAAAAACGTCAGGAAAAGGTGACAGGGAGAGGGGAAAAGACGGAGAACGGCAACAAGTTAAGGAGAGGCGACGGGGAAAGGCGACATGACGAAGAAAGGGGAAAGGCAACGGGGAAAGGCAACAGGGAAAGGGGGAAACACTGGGAAAGGTGACCGGGAGAGCCAACGGGGAAAGGGGACAGGACAGGGAAAAAGGCACAGGACGGGGAAAGGCGATGGGGAAAAGGGACATGACGTGGAAAGGGGACACGCGACGGGGAAAGGGGAAAGGGGGAAACACTAGGAAAGGCGATGGGGAAAGCGGGGAAAAAAAAAGGGAAACGTGACGGAGAAGGGCGACGGGAAAGGGGAAAAGACGGGATAAGGTGATGGGCAAAGGGGAAAAGACGGGGAAAGGCGACAGGGAAAGGAAAGAAGACGGGGACAGAGGGAAAGCGACGGGCAGAGGGGGAAGGCGAGGGCGAAAGGGGACACGACAGAGAAAGGGGATAGGGAAGAAGAAACACTGGGAAAGGCGACAGGGAAAGCGGAAAGAATGGGAAATGGCAATGGGGAAAGGGGACACGACGGGGAAAAGGGACACGACGGGGAAAGGGGCCGAGGCATAGGGAAACGGCGGGGAAAAGAGAAAATACAGGGAAAGGCGACGGGGAATGGGGAAAGGCTACGGGGAAAGGGGGGAAACACTGGGAAAGGCGATGGGGAAAGTGGGGAAAAAAAAGGGAAACGTGACGGAGAAGGGCGACGGGAAAGGGGAAAAGACGGGATAAGGTGACGGGCAAAGGGGAAAAGCGATGGGGAAAGGCGACGCGACGGGAATAGGCAACGCGACAGGGAAAGAGGAAAGGCGGCGCGGAAACAGGAAAGGTAGCGGGGAAAGGGGAAAAGATGGGGAAAGGCGATACAACGGGGTAAGGAGAAAAGACGTGGAAAGGCGATGGGGAAAGGGGACACGAGGGGAAAGGAAAGGCGACAGGGAAAGGGGACACGAGGGGGAAAGGGAACACGAGGGGAAAGGAAAGGCGACAGGGAAAGGGGACACGAGGGGGAAAGGGGACACGAGGGGAAAGGAAAGGCGACACGAGGGGGAAAGGGGGAAACACTGGGAAAGGCGACAGGGAAAGCGGAAAAAACGGGGAATGGCAATGGGGAAAGGGGACACGACGGGGAAAGGGGCAGAGGCATAGGGAAACGGCGGGGAAAAGAGAAAAGACGGAAAAGCGACGGGGAACGGGGAAAGGCTACAGGGAAAGGGGGGAAACACTGGGAAAGGCGATGGGGAAAGTGGGGAAAAAAAAGGGAAACGTGACAGAGAAGGGCGACGGGAAAGGGGAAAAGACGGGATAAGGTGACGGGCAAAGTGGAAAAGCGATGGGGAAAGGCGACGCGACGGGAATAGGCAACGCGACAGGGAAAGAGGAAAGGCGGCACAGAAACAGGAAAGGTAGCGGGGAAAGGGGAAAAGATGGTGAAAGGCGACGCAAGGGGGCAAGGGGGAAAGACGGGGAAAGGCGATGGGGAAAGGGGACACGAGGGGGAAAGGGGACACGAGGGGGAAAGGCGACAGGGAATGGGGAAACACCAGGGAAAGGGGGAAACACTGGAAAAGGCAACAGGGAAAGTGGAAAAGATGGGGAAAGGGACGGGCAAAGGTGATACGATGGGCAAAGGCAAAGCGACGGGAAAGGCAAAGCAATGGGGAAAGGGGAAACGGAGGGGAAAGGCGACAGGGAAAGGGGAAAAGACGGGGAAAGGCGACAGGGAAACGTGATGGGGAATGGTGACAAGGTAGGGAGAGGCGATGGGGAAAGGGGAAATAACGGGGAAAGGGGGAAACACTGGGAAAGGCAACAGGGAAAGTGGAAAAGACGGGGAAAGGAACGGGCGAAGGCGTTACGATGGGCAAAGGTGACACGACGGGGAAAGGGGAAACGGCGGGAAAAGGCGATGGGGATAGGGGAAAAGACGGGTAGGGGGAAAAGACGGGGAAAGGAGAAATGCGGTGGGGAATGGGGAAAGGCGGTGGTGAGAGGCAATGGGGAAAGGGGAAAAGAAGGGAAAAAGCAATGGGGAAAGGCGACACGACAGGAAAGGCGGCATGATGGGAAAGGCAACGGGAAAAGGGGAAAGGTGGCGAGGAAAGGGGAAAAGACGGAAACAGGCCATGGGGAAAGGGGAAAGGACGGGGAAAGGCGACGAGGAAAGAGGAAAAGACAGGGAAACGGGAAAATATGGGGAAAAGGCGATGGGGAAAGGGGAAAAGACGGGCCAAAGGAAAAGACGGGGATGGGGGAAAAAGACAGGGAAAGTAACACGACGGGGAAAGGGGAAAAGACGGGGATGGTGGAAAAGACAGGGAAAGGCGACACAACGGGGAAAGTGGAAAAGATGGGGAAAGAAGAAAAGACGGGGAAAGGGGACGGGGAAAGAGGATAAGACGGGGAAAGGGGATAAGACGGGGAAAGGTGACGGGAAAATTGGAAACGACGGGGAAAGGCGACACGATGGGGAAAGCTGATGCGACGGGGAAAGGGGAAAGGCGACGGAAAAAAGGGAGAATACGGGGAAAGGAGACACGACAGGGAAAGGGGACAGGGAAAAGGGGAAGGCGACGGGGAAATGGAACAAGACGGGGAAAGGGGAAAAGGTGGGGAAAGGGGAAAAGACATGGAAAGGCAACAGGGAAAAGGGAAAATATGTGGAAAAGGCGACGGGGAAAGGGGAAAAGATGGGGAAGGAGAAAAGACAGGGAAAGGCGACACGACGGGGAAAGGGGAAAAGATGGGAAAGGGCGACGGGGAAAGGGGAAAAGATGTGGAAATGGCGACGGGAAAATGGGAAAAGATGGGGAAGGGGGAAAAGACAGGGAAAGTGTCAGGGAAAGGTGATGGGGAAAGGGGACAGGGAAAGGTGACGGGGAAAGGGGATAAGACGGAGAAGGGGGACAGGGAAAGGCGAAGGGGAAAGGGGATAAGATGGAGAAAGCAGACGGGGAAAGTGGAAAAAACAAGGAAAGGCAACGGGAAAATAGGAAATGACGGGGAAAGGCGGCGGGGAAAGGAGACACAATGGGGTAACCTGACACGACGGGGAAAAGGGAGAATACGGGGAAAGGGGACAGATAAAGGGAAAGGGGATGGCTAAAGGGGAAAGACTGGGAAAGGCGACAAGGAAAGGGGACAAGACGGGGAAAGGCGAAGCGCGACGGGGAAAGGTGAAGCGTGACAAGCAGTGGGGAAAGGGGAAGGCGACGGGGAAAGGCGACGGAAAAGGGGAAAAGACGTGCTAAGGTGACGGGCAAAGGGGAAAAGACAGGGAAAGGCGACGCGATAGGAAAAGGCGACGCTACGGGAAAAGAGGAAAGGCGGCGCGGAAACAGGAAAGGTAGCGGGGAAAGGGGAAAAGACGGGGGAAGGCAACAAGATGGTGAAAGGCGACACAACAGGGCAGCGGGAAAGGCGGCGGGGAAAGGGGACACGAGGGGGAAAGGGGAAATGACGGGGAAAGGGGAAAATATGTGGAAAAGGACACGGGGAAAGGGAAAAAGACGGGGACAAAGGGAAAGACGGGGAAGGGGGAAAAGACAGGGAAAGGCGACACGACGGGGAAAGCGGAAAAGACAGGGAAAGGGGAAAATACGGGGGAAAAGACAGGGAAAGGGGAAAATACGGGGGAAACGACATGGAAAGGTGACGGGGAAAGGGGAAAAGATGGGGAAAGGCGACAGGGAAATGTGACGGGGTGTCACGGAGTTACCTAGATAGATCTGTGCCCGTGACAGGGGGGCAGTAGGCTTGCGGGCCCCCCTCCCCCCTGGCTTCCCAAGAAAAAACGAAGCGGCGGCAACAATCTAAGAAGGAGAACTTATTTTACTAACTATGACGTTGGGATGCAAGATGACACGATACAATACAATCTAATTGGGAGTAAGGATAATAAACCAAATGAAACGAGGGAGAGAGAGCGAAAGAGTGATAGAGAGGGAGAGAGAGAGAGAGTGAGAGAGTTTCCGAAACCGAAAGCCTTACTTGATGAAGGCGCCCGGCTTGGAAAGCACACCCACTCCTCTCCCGGCAGCAAGCGAAAGTGAAGAAGAACCGCGCGCAACCAGATGACGTATCTTCTGTGATGAGTCTTCCTTCTCTGACCGTGAGGTCCTCTGGGATACGTAGTTCTTCTCTTTTATCCATGATGTTATGATGTGGAATACCAATAGCGAAGTTACAAAACCATGACATTCCACCCCTTAATCTACATCATTATATCATGCTTAATACATATACATAGAACTACTGACTGCACTCCCCCAACATCAAATTCCCCTGTGGTACACATTGAACATCCCCATCTTTCTGCATCACCCACCAAGTGGAGCCAGGTCCCTGGGCAAAAACAGTTCCACGGAGAGGTCTGCCCGTTCCAGAGGCTGGAAGGACCCAAACTGCTTTTCCCAACATGCTCTTTACATGTACTACAGGGACCTTATCTCCCTCTACGGTATGTAGGGAGCTGGATTGGGTAGGACCATCACGATTGATAGATCCCCTAGTGTTGACCAACCAGGTGGCTTCTGCCAGATGCTTCTCCCAGTGCTTAAATGTTCCACCGCCCATTGCTTTCAGCATAGTTTTTAACAACCCATTGTATCGTTCAATCTTACCAGAAGCTGGTGCATGATAGGGAATATGATAAATCCATTCAATGCCATGTTCTTTGGCCCAAGTATTTATAAGAGAATTTTTAAAATGAGTCCCATTATCTGATTCAATTCTTTCTGGGGTGCCATGTCGCCACAGAACTTGTTTCTCCAGACCTAATATGGTATTTCTGGCGGTAGCATGGGGTACTGCATATGTTTCAAGCCACCCAGTGGTCGCTTCCACCATGGTGAGCACATAACGCTTACCATTGCAGGATCGTGGCAAGGTGATATAGTCAATCTGTGGAGAGCTTTTGGGACCCGGAGCACTGGCTCCGGGAGAGGGGCCATGATGGGATGCAGCTGGTAAGGAGATAGGGCCCTGCTCATTAAACCAGGCAAGGTCGTGCTGCCCTCACTCAGGAGCAGAAATAAGAACATGCTGCAGTTAAGAAAATTGAGTGGTATGCGGTAAACAATCGGGCATTCATCACGGGACTGTCACAGTATCTAGCGTTGATGGTTACTTTCTCACGTAAAGAACTAACCAATAAGAGAACCCAATTTGGCATATGTAGTAGCTCATTAACTATCGTATAAATGCCTGCGTGTGCTTCAATAAAGCTGAGACTTGTTGATCATGAAAGCATGAGACTTGTCTCCCGCTGATTTGCTACATCAATCTGCCACGCCTCCCCATATTTATACTTTTGCCATCGCCCTTCCTCCCAGAGAGGTTTCATCCTCTTGGCTTGTTTAATTATGGCGCATGTTTCACAGTCATGAATAACTTGTGCAATAGCATCCATAGTTAAGTCCACCCCTCAGTCTCTAGCCCACTTATATGTTGCATCTCTCCCTTGACGGCCCGAGGTCTCATGGGCCCACCGAGCTAGAAATAATTCACTCTTGTTCTGCCAGTCCAAGTCTATTTGAGCCACCTCAATTCTGGCAGCCGGATCTACCTCATTGGTTATTTTTCTGTTCTTCAGTAGCCCGATTCTTGGGCACACGAGCATCTATATGGCGCACCTTTACAACCATATTCTTTATTCGGGCAGCAATGTCTTTCCACAGTTCAGCAGCTCAAACAGGTTTACCCCTCCGTTGCCAGTTATTTTGCTCCCACTGCTGTAACCACCCCCATAAGGCATTCGCCACCATCCATGATCAGTATAAAGATAAAGCACTGGCCACCCCTCCCGTTCAGCGACATCTAAGGCTAGTTGGACAGCCTTGACCTCTGCAAACTGACTTGATTCTCCTTTTCCTTCAGTGGCCTCTGCAACTTGTCGCACGGGGCTCCACACAGCAGCTTTCCATCTGCGATACTTCCCCACAATACGACACGATCCATCTGTGAACAGGGCATATTTCTTTTCATTTCCTGGTAGTTCATTGTACGGTGGGGCCTCTTTGGCACGTGATACCTCTTCTCCTGGTGATGTTTCAAACTTTTTACCTTCAGGCCAGTCCATGATCACCTCTAAGATTCCTGGACGACTGAGGTTCCCCATCCGAGCTCGTTGTGTAATCAGTGCAATCCACTTGCTCTAAGTGGCATCAGTAGCATGATGGGTGGAGGGAATCTTTCCTTTAAACATCCAGTTCAGCACTGGCAGTCGAGGTGCCAGGAGGAGCTGCGTCTCAGTATCGACTACTTCGGAAGCAGCCCTAACCCCCTCATACGCAGCTAAGATTTCCTTCTCAGTTGGGGTGTAGCACTCTTCAGACCCCCTGTATGCTCGACTCCAGAATCCCAGGGGTCGGCCTCGGGTCTCCCCTGAGGTTCTTTGCCACAAGCTCCAGGTGGGACCTTTCTCTCCAGCAGCAGTGTAGAGGATGTTCTTTACATCCTGTCCCGTCCGTACTGGCCCCTGGGCCACGGCACGGGCTATCTCCTGTTTGATCTGCTCAAAAGCCTGCTGCTGTTCAGGACCCCATGTAAAATCATTCTTCTTCCGCGTCACCTGATACAGGGGGCTTACAATAAGGCTATAGTTTGGAACATGCATCCTCCAAAAGCCCACTACACCCAGAAAAGATTGTGTCTCTTTCTTATTAATGGGTGGAGACATGGCAGTGATTTTGTCAATCACATCTGCTGGGATGTGACGGCGCCCATCTTGCCACTTTATACCTAGGAACGGAATCTCCTGGGCAGGTCCTTTCACTTTGCTTCGCTTAATAGAGAAACCAGCACGCAGAAGGATCTGGATTATTTGCTCTCCTTTCTTAAAAACATCTTCTGCTGAATCGCCCCACACAACAATATCATCAATGTATTGCAGGTGCTCAGGAGCACTGCCCTGTTCCAGTACAGTTTGGATTAACCCGTGGCAAATGGTTGGGCTGTGTTTCCACCCCTGGGGCAAACGGTTCCAAGTATACTGAACGCCCCTCCAGGTGAAGGCAAACTGTGGCCTGCACTCTGTGGCCTGAGGAATGGAAAAGAAGGCATTAGCGATGTCAATGGTGGCATACCACTTGGCTGCTTTTGACTCCAATTCATACTGGAGTTCTAGCATGTCCGGCACAGCAGCACTCAGCGGGGGTGTGACTTCATTCAGGCCACGGTAGTCTACCGTCAGCCTCCATTCTCCACTGGCTTTACGCACTGGCATGTTTGTCCATGATGTTATGATGTGCAATACCAATAGCTAAGTTACAAAACCATGACACGGGGAAAGAAGAAAAGACGGGGAAAGGGGAAAAGATGGGGAAAGGGGATGGGGAAAGGCGATGGGAAAATAGCGAATGACGGGGAAAGGTGAGACGATGGGGAACGGGGAAAGCGACAGGGAAAGGCGAGGCGACGGGGAAAGGGGAAACGATGGGCAAAGGGGAAACGATGGGCAAAGGCGACGTGACGGGAAAGGCAAGGCAACAGAGAAAGGTGACAGGGAAAGGGGGAAATGATGGGGAAAGGCGACGGGCAAAGGCGACACGACGGGGAAAGGGGAAAGGCGGTGAAAAAGGCGAAGGAGAAACAAGAAAATATGGAGAAAGGGGAAAAGGCAGGGAAAGACGACAGGGAAAGGGGAAAAGATGGGGACAGGCGACGGGGAAAAGGGAAAAGACGGGGAAAGGGAAAAAGATGGGGAAAGGCAACACGACGGGGAAAGAGGAAAGGCATGGAGAAAGTGGAAAAGACGGGGACAGGCGACGGGGAAATGGGGAAAAGACGGGGACAGGTGACGGGGAAAGAGGAAACGATGCGGAAAGGGGAAAGATGGCGAGGAAAGGGGAAAAGACGGGGAAAGGCGAAAAGACGGGAAAAGGCGACGGGGAAGCAGGAAAATATGGGGAAAGGGGAAAAGACAGGAAAAGGCGATGGGGAAAGACGACTGGGAAAGGGGTAAAGACGGGGACAGGCGACAAGGAAAGGGGAAAATACGGGCAAAGGCGACGGGGAAAGGGGAAAGGGCAAGCGACGGGGAACGGCAAGACGACGGGGAAAGGGCAAGCGACGGGAAAAGGGGGAAACACTGGGAAAGGCGAAGGGGAAAGGGGACGAGACGGGGAAAGGCAAAGGGGAAAGGGGACGAGACGGGGAAAGTCAAGGCGACGGGAAAGGCAAGGCGACAGGGAAAGAGGAAATGAAGGGGAAAGGGGAAACGGAGGGGAAAGTTGACAGGAAAAGTGGAAACAGAGGGGAAAGGTGACAGGAAAAGGGGAAACGACGGGGAAAGGGGAAAAGACGGGAAAAGGTGACGGGGAAAGGGGAAAATATGAGGAAATG